>NW_017307514.1:222366-234463 GCF_000935625.1 Nanorana parkeri
CCTCTAATTTATACATTTTGTATGACACACAGCTTCAGTAGCGGACAACACACCAGCATTCAGCACATGCGATGCAGAGTATTAATGAAAAATGGGCAGGTGCAATTTGGCATGCGTTAAGGTGAGTTTCAGCTCATTGGAAATAAATAGGCTGCATTAATGACACAGTAACGCATTAATTAATTGTGTGTTAACAATGCATAAATGTGAAGAGGGCCTCAATCACAAGGGTCATCATACAAATTCTGAGACGTATACCATTACACTAAACCTGACCAATGAGCATCAACACAAAAATGCAATCACACGTATCAGGGCCATCACCAAACACATGGTGCACAGACAAGCTAAGTGCAACAGCCCAGAGCTTGTATGACACCTGTGCAGGTAGAAATAGTGGATGTGAGTGGCAGTTGATGTCCTCTTGAAAATCTACCTGCCTGTCCACCAAGCGGTGTATTTAGGTTTCCTGCTGCCCTAGGCAAGACGAAAGTTGGCATCCCCCATCCAAAATTTGTCTTACCCCTTCCTGTTTAAGACATTTTGCATAAACTGTAAAGTCGCTGGATACAGCTTCTGACAGGTTGCGCTATTAGCGTAGCAGGGAAGCCGGGGGCCACAGGTGGGTTGTAAAGGATCTCTGGTGAGCTCTGCACAACTCACAATAGACCTTGCACAGACCCCGCACAGCCCACCATAGACCCTGCATAGAGACTCTCAGGTGGGCTGTGCAGGATCTATGGTGGGCTGTGCAGGGTCCCTTTTCCCGTATATATGTGCTGCTCCGTCTTACCTGCAGCTCCCCAGCCTGCCTCCAGGACATGGCGCTTCTTCCTCCAGCCTCGAACCGCCTGCAGCCTCCGCCGGCCGGGACACATCTCCCTCGGCCCTGCCTCCTCTTTCACCTAGCAGCTCACTGACAGGCCCCACCATCAGCCCCCTGATTCTGTGCGCACGGCTTGCCTCTCTGATTTCGGGGATGCTTTTTTCACCGTCCCAGGCAAATGCCTTATTTGCCTCACAGTAAATGCACCCCCGTGTCCACCACTACTTTTAATATTTTTTAGGCTACTGAACAGGAATAAGCATGCAGCAAGTAAAGTCTGACTGAAGTGATAACTTCTAATTTCCATGTTTGTTTTAGGTCACCAATTTAGAAATTATCAGGAGGTATTGAATTAGCAACTGGTATTTTCTGGTATTTTCTGATGGAAATGTCAGCAATGGCGGCTTTAAAGCTGAACTTTGGGCAGGAAAAACGTACAATCTAATATATTCCTCAATAGCCACAAAGAATATAAACCCACTTTTGTGCATCAAATGCCTTTGAAAACCGGGATATCATCACTGTACTGTACATACCCTGTGCAGGTATCAGAGCTGTGGGAGAGACCCAGCAGGCCCCATGGGAGGGGGGTGGATACAAGACCAGTCACCCTGTATAAATAAAGGGAGCAGAAGTGACCAGTGTTTATTATAGGAAGCTCCTGCATAGAGGCAAAGTGCAGGACCTGTTTCATGCTGGATTACTGCACAGACCTGGAAGAAATAAGCAAAGGACACCAAGATTCAATACACATGCTGCTCATATTTAGACAATATTTGTTTAGCCCGGAGAGCAGCTTTAAGCACATTAGGTGATACTGTACCTAAACAGATGAAGCCCTACTTGTCCTAGTTATAACAAACTTGGCCAATGTCACTGTATATTACTGACAGCAAATATAAAACAAAAAGTGCAAATTGATCTACTGGCTGATGGAGCAGGCGATTCAGATATATCAAAGGCTAGGTGCATCTTTCTGACCATGTTTCATGTTACACCTCCAGAGTATAACTTAAAACATGGTCAGATCGCAGAGCCCCCTTCCTGAATCGTGAGGTTCTTCTCCCCACAGGATGGTTTCCCTTCATGAAAAAGGTGCAGCTGTGCGGCTACAGCTGCATCCTCCATTCACAGATACTATGACAGTATCTGTGAATGGAGAAACTACAAGTCTCTTCTGAAACCATGGCAGAGGGACTTGTAGTTTCAGCGGAATATAAGTGCGGTGACAAACTTGTAGTCCATTGACGCTTTCGCTTTCTCCTGTCCATGTTACTGCATATCTGTACCTCAGTATAAACATGGACTGGAGGAAGAGTCTGCAGGAACCAGACCATTGCACCCGCAATCCACTGATCACGGTTGCAATGCTTTACTGGCTCATATGCAAACAAATAAATAAATGCACATTTTGTCTTTTGTGTGCATTTACTATTTTTTTGTGGACTTTCCCTTTAAACCGTCAAATTGCCTGATGCACATTGAATCTCGCAGTTAGTAGGATTCCTGCATTTTGCAGTTCACTATAGATAGGGTGAATTGACAAGCACAAATTCGAGACAATAGGGATTTACAACTTGCCTAAGGGACCTTTCACAGCAGTTGCGTTCAGGCTGTGCTGGACGATATTTTTTCCAGCGCAAGCGAATGCAAGACCAGGCAATTTGCTTTTTAAAGCATGGGCCTTGTAAAAGTATGGCATGCAGTACTTTTTTTGCAGTGTAGCACGGCTGCTGATGTGAACCAGCCCTAAAAAGTATCCCATTCGCCCCATCTGCCAATTTACCATCAATTTGCTCATCTCTAAAATCAAGGCAAAAAAGTTCCAGTTAACATCCTAATGTTTGGATCTGGTAGACAAGAACAAATACAGCTCGTGATTTATTAATGAATCCTTGGCAGCGACACAGCATCGAGCAACTGCGACTGTAAATAGTTACGGTTTGCCAACATTTGCTTTTATAAAAACAGACCTGAATAGTAGCACAAACCAGCAGGCCATTTCTTATTTGGTGTGAATATGGAGACACAAAGTCAAATTAAAGTTATACACTCTTCAGGACATACACGCACACAGGTTTAGTCCAATGCACAGTTCTTTTTAATTGGGTACAAATGAGGAAAGTGCATAGATTAAATAAAGTGCACACATAGCAATACTTCCAGAGAGGGGTCAATCAAAAAGGTTTTATAAAAAAAAAACCAAAACAAAACTGTGCAAACCCCTCTACATAATTCAGACCCTCCCAATAATTGCAACTATCGTTACCACCAACATATTTAATTTAGAATATAAAAATAATATATTGCATTTGATAAAGGTAATGGCATCTACAGCAAGAAAACAAAGAAAAACTAAACAGCGGAATTTGGTGTTTCGTTATGTGCTTTTCAGAAAAGAAATACCTTTGAGCTCATCAGACAGAAGTACAAACATGACTAGATAAAGGCATTTAAAAGAACACACCAATTCGTCCTAAAAAAAAACGTCACCCGGCTGATATGTGGCATTTATACAGGATTTTAAAACTAAATATTTAGGAAAAAAGAACTTAGCAGCCATTTTTTATTTTACTTTTAGATTTTTAATATTTATACTGTTTCCAACCTGCACTGTGAAAGTTTTGTTGTCAGACAACGATGAAGCTCACTAAAGTAGGTAATAAAGCCTGTAGTCCCCCTTGAAGTCTTTATGCTTCATTTGTCTGCTATGTAGCACATTACTAAATATGCCCCATGTGATACCTCTGTGAAATATTGTGTTGCAAACATGCTTCGGAAGCCAAAAACTATTTCTACACCAAAAGACAACATTTCACCATGAGATCACGTGGTCCATGTGATAAAAATCAATCGTGGGGAAAAAAAAGTGCTCTTGTAATCCACATCAGTCACTGTTAATAGTATTGCACTTGTCAATGGGTCTCTTATTGATAAATCACGGTATGGGTGAAGCAGAGACTTAATAAATATGTCAAAACCGAGTGGGCTTTTAGTAGATAATAGTGTTCAAGCCTACCACAGTTGGGAACCCTCCCATTCCTCTTGGTAAGAGCTTGATGGTTGGATTTCAAGGATGGCATCTCGCTTGCAACCTACTGTGTAGTTGGCTCCCTTGTTGTTGTCCCATATATCCTGCCCATGACCTGTACTCAAGCATATAGCAAAATGTATACAGGAAGTAGAAGGTGGGTAGCAAAGATTGAAGTGAAAACGCTGACATCCAGAAGAAGGAGGCAAAGCGGGACTTTGCCCAGCAGGGGTTGCAGGGCAGTCTAAGAAAGATAGCCATTCATTAAAAGTGTACCTAATTTTAACCTGAGCCTTTTCTCCTGGGTCCTTTACCAGCACATAACCCAACACCCCCAACCTGGAGGCCGAAACCTGTTCCAGACACACTCCCTGCTCCCCCAGCCTTTCAAGCAGCTCCTCGGGGGTGGCTTCAGAAGGCGCCATCTCTGCACTTCTAAATTCATCCTCCAGAATAAGCTCTGACCTTTGCCCGCGTGCGGTTGGCGGGTAACTCTGCAATCTTGCCAGCACAGCCTGAGGCACCAGTGGCTCATCAGAAGGCAAGAAGTGTTTGATGCTGGCCAGAGTTAGCCCGAGCGAGTCTGCAAACTGCACCTTCTTCTTTAATTTACAGCAACACATAAGAGAGTCCTCCTCGTCCTCCTCAGGAATGGAGTTCCACGGTAAGGAACGCGCTCTTCTGCGGGGTGACTCCTCTGTGGCAAGTGGTTCTGGGTACCTGATGTCAGTGCAGTGAAATTTAACTTCATGGTGAAAAGGTTGGTACACCTCTTGCACTATGGGAATCTGATTCTTGGCCAAGTTCACATTGGCCTCCTCTAAGTGTAGTCGGCTTAGTTTGCTCTGGAGCTCTCCTGGTGGATCTTCTCCCAAGCTCGCAGAGTCCTGGCAAACAGAGCAATGCAGGTCTTCCTGCAAACTTGATACCTGCAAGTCTTGTCCTTCAGCCATGATCTGCTGGTTAACTCCTTGCAGCAAGAAGTGTAGCCTGCTGGGTCTGCTAGGCTGCTCACCTAGAGGAGAGTGTTGTAGGAAGCCCTCCACCTGCTCCTGGGGGTCACAGTCGTTCACAGTGGAGCGCACACACTGATGCAAGGTGTCACTTGTTTGCTCTGATGGATTACCGTACATGGTAGAGTGCAAGTACAGCCGGCGATCCTGCATCTTCACACGGGACAGGCGTCCCTTTAAACGCCACGGGGGGGCCCAGCTGCTGCCATAGCGGCTCCTGGACACCTGAGCGATCAGAGATACTCGATCGTCCCTCGGCTGTCACTTCCCATACACGCTGGGCACGGATTGGGTACAGATCGGTCTCCACCCACCTCCCCGTCCCGGAGAAGTGTCCGTGCAGATCAGCATGAACAAAGAACTCCCACTCAACTTCCTTCCAGAAATGCAGCAACAGGCAGAAAAGCTTCGCTCCCCGCCCCGGTCAGCTGTGTGCACCGCCCCATCCACTGTCAGCCCCATAGACACAATCACTTTTGTCTGGCTGCTTGTTGTCACGGCAGGACGGAAACGTTCAGTACAATCTATTTGTAAATAGCGAATCCACCAGAAACGGAGTACGTTCTGATTCAGTGACTAGGATCCATAATCTGAGCCCAGGAAGAGGGAAAAAGCCGAGCCGAGAAGGTCTGTGTGCAAGGGGCCAGCCTTCAAGTCTGCATGGATCCATTCCTGACACAAAGGATGCTTATTTTACCTTTTAAAGTCCTAGTTCAGCTTTTGCCCCCCAAAAAATGCATGTGTGTGTTTTTATTATTATTTTTCTTTTTGTGTGTGCAAAAGATGAATTATGCTTTTAACGTGGAAGTAAGGTAAGAAAACAAAAGCGTACCTGTCAGGGCTGAAGTAATATATAGTTGTCTTGCTGCACTCGTTACCGGTATAGGATGTTTCTTAAAATCCTGGTGGGTGCTCGTAGTGACCACGGATGGTGCCATGAAGATATACAAGTTTGCAAAAGGATGTCACCAGCACACCATTTAAGTGAGATCAACAAAAGTCCATTTATTAATGGAGTACTGTCATTCCAGTACAAGCGCTTTTATTCTGAGCCTGATGAGAGGGGGCCCTGTCAGGGCTGATTCACACCACATGTGTTGGGACTGCGCTGGCCCTTGTTTGCAGCGCAACTCATAATGCAACGCAAGGCAATTTAGCTTGTCATGGACGGGCTCCGTTCACATCACCCTGTCGTGGTGGTGTGCGCTGAAATAAGTAAGGTATGCTGTACTTTTTTTTCCTTTCAGCGGCAGCAGGATGCAATACGGAACAACTGCCTAGCACCCCGCTGTACCGTAGAATTGAATGAAATGTCAAGGTTAGGGATGCACTGATACCGATACTAGTATCGGTGCCGATACCAAGTATTTGGGTGAGTAGTCGTACTCGCCCAAATGCTCCGATACCTGGCACGAGTACTTCCTGTATCAGGAAGCCGGGTAGCGCATCATTGCACGCTGCACGGTTTCCTGATTGGCCAGGAAACGGCTCCATGCTCTCTCGTCACTTGTGATGAGAGAGCATGGAGCCGACTTCCCGGCCAATCAGGAAGCCGGGTAGAGTGCATTGACGCGCTGCCCGGCTTCCCGATTGGTCAGGAAGCTAGCAAATCCGGAAGCCGGGCGCCGTGTAATGACGCAGCGCCAGGCATTCTGATTGGTCGGGAAGCTGGCGTCATGCTCCCTCGTCATCTCATGAATCATAATATAAAGAAAGTGACCTTAAAGCATTAGTTTGCATTGCTTTAGAAAAAAATGTGACCTGCCCCTTTTAAGAAAAAGTATCGGTAATTGGTATCTGCGAGTACTTGATCAAAAGTATCGGTACTCGTACTCGGTCTTAAAAAAGTGGTATCGGTGCATCCCTAGTCAAGGTTCTAAAAAAAAAAAAGTACACTGCTTTGCAGTGCAATGTGCTGGCATTGGCTCATCAGCACTGTGTCGGGTAAGGCACAGCGGCTGGTGTAAATTGGCTTCTTGTCGCCATTTAGCAGGGCATGCTGAGTTGAAGTAACTACATCATTGGAGCACAGCCAATCAAGCGACCGAAGACTCAAAACCCGGGAAAATACCTAGATGAAGATGAAAGCACCAACAAGGGAGGGGGTCGCTTGGCAGGTAATACACTAATAGATTTTTCCAATGAACTTTCGTTTGAAAGATCTTTTGTACAACTTTCTATTAGTTGGTGGGGGTCAAATTGATCATCGATTTTGACAACAGTGAGGAAAAAAGTCGAGGGACCAAAATGGAAAATTTTTCTTGAACGAACGAAATTCTTACAGTGTATGTGGTTTTTGTTTGGGAAACCCCATTCATTCCAAAATCGAATGTTAAAATAAAACAATATTTTCTTCTACATTCGTCAAGTCTCTGATGGCATTATCAGGTGGTAAAGAAAGCTCTTTCGTTTGGAAATCTAGTGTATGGCCAGCCATAGTCTGTCATAATGTGCTGTGCATGCTGGAACATTATGGCTAATAAAAGAAGTTTGGGGTGAGTAGAGCATGCCGTTCCCAATACGTAGGCCCATTCAACACGGGCGGTCCGATCGGGTAACCTGTCACTTTTTCAGGAAGACCAGATCAAATGCCCAATATGGGCAGCCAGGTCCACCTGTCTGTTTACAGCCGGTTACCCCTGACTCGGGCCACGTCCGGAAAAACAAACAGAACAGAGTTTCACCGGCCCTGATCATGCCAGTTCAGGGGTTAATCTTATGTAAACATGTCTGTGTATATCTGGCTCCCCATGGGCCGACAAGGGGTCCACCAATGTTAGTTTAGTATCCGGCAAGTTGAAGGATAAGATTGTACAGACACAGATGTCACAGCAGTGATATCCAATTCGTACTGCTCCAATCAGGAGGGGATCCATGCATAGATCCCCTCCTGATTAGCCTGTGTGAAAGGGGCCTTAGAGCCACAGTGGGATGCTGCAGCTGTCTCATGCCGGCTCTAAGGCTCCATTGACACTTGTGCAGGTGCGACAACATGTATGCTCATTTCTATGTGTCGTGTATAAGGCGGCTCAACAATATGCACGAAAATCACATCGAAGAATTCTGTGAACTTTATTTTTTTTTAAATGCGCCGCACCAAAAATGCATAATACTTTGTTACCATGCAACTTGGTGCAATTATATGCATATGAAACCAGTGGCATCACAGGCGGGGTGCGGCCCACACCGGGTGACACCATCAGAAAAGTCAATCATGGGCCGAGAGCCTGACCGCTGCACAAAAGAGAAGGGGACCCGGCGGCATACCTTATCTTGCCGGATGAACTTCCCCTCCTCTCTTTGCCAGCGTCCATCACCGAAATGGCCTTCGGCAGTGAAGTGTGAGTGACGTCAATAAACGTGTGCGTAATTACCTCGCATGCATACGTAATGACGTAATGTCATATCTGTGATGCCTTTGTCTGAAACGCATAGTGCATTAGGATGGCTTTAGCAATGAATGGCACCACAGCATGCCTTACAATGTGACAAGCATTTTGGCATGCTGCAACAATGCACGCGAAAACGGGTGGAAAAGGTTCCGCACTGAGGAAGGGATCCTTAGACCGAAAGCTGACTGATCACATGACTGCTGATTGGCCAGCTCTTGGTCTCTGCTCCCAGTGTATGCGGAATGTGATCTCTGTGAGAGGTAATAAATACCTGCAAGTTTGACCCTTACCCATTGCTTAGCATGCACGTACCTAACACTATAATATATAATCGATTCTAGGTTCACTTTAAGGGCGGAATCACACGTTTGCATTGTGGTAACTCACATTACTGCAGTGTGGTGCCGATTATATTAAATGGCACCCCAGCGCATCTGCATTGTAGAACACCGCAATGCATAGCAACTACCATGCATTGCTGTGTGTCGTTACAAAAAAATAATGTCCGATTTTTGCAAATGTAGGCAGCCTTTTCGAAGTGAATGAACTGTCTTAACGCAAAGCATGTTATTGCGGGACATATGACTGTTCTAAAAGTTCAGCTACAATTTAAAGGGTCCACATATATGTTCAACCCTAGATTTTCAGTGCTGTCTGATGCACTAAGTCACATGTTCCTACAAACTGAGAAGTATCTGGTATTTTCTTTAAGAAGAACTCCAGGCAAACCTTTAAGTAACACTTGCAGAGGGGCTACCCCCGCACTGCAAGGGTTAACTGCTCATTTTGGTCTGGGGCTAAAAAAACAAAGCTATACTTTGTACAGGACATAATGACTTGAGGAACCTTAGACCTCTGCAGCGGAGGGGTAGAGAGGCTTCAGGGACCAGCAGTCTAAAGGCCGTGACACACTGCAGGCGAAGCAGCACGGAGCTGCCTTTGCGAGCAGTGTGTCATGTAGTTTTCTCCTGGGCACCTGAGCTGGTGAGAGCTCGCGGAGCTGAGCATGCCGAGATGAACAATTTCAACTTCAGCCAATCGGCTCGCGCGTATAAACCGGCGCGACGGGATGCGACGTCTGACCGGTTGTTAAGCACGAGCCGATTGGCTGAAGGTGCAGTCAATCCTCTGACTGCACTCAGCTCATACAATGCACGCAAAGCTCCGTGCCGGATAGCTTTGCTTCGCTCTGCACGGCTTCGCATGCAGTGTGTCACGGCCTTAAAAGCAAGCCAGCTCAAAAGACCGGGCGAGTATAACTTTTTTATTTTATTTTAGCACCTATATGGAAAAAGAGCAGTTAACCCTTGCTGTGTGGGGATAGTCCCACTGCAAGGGTTAATTAAAAGTTTTGCACGGAGTACTTTCAGATTCCAGCAATAAATGGAGGGCTGGGAGAGCAAACAAATGATATGTATATATTGGGTGTATATAGGGGTTAAAGGAAACCTGTTGCTTTGCCCTTAATGGGGCAACATTATTGGCTTTTTTCAATGTTGCAGCACTCATCTTTATTTTTCATTACTTAGTTTATCTAGACATACACAATTCTAATTTTGGCTTATTCCTGCTTAAGAACCCAAAGCTGTCGATGCCACCCAGATTGACAGACTTCAATTAAATAACCCATCTGAGCCAGATGGATGATTTTCAGCCAAACGGTGACTGTATCCCATCAGGTGCAGTCACTGTTTGGATATTGAGACAGCATTGGGTGTCATGGCTGTCTGAACGTGTCACTGTTAGATCACCGACAAGCTGTCCGTGATCTGTGCAGCGGCGCGTTCCTCCTCACAGCTGCTGCTGGGTCAGTGACAGCCAGCAGCTGTGGAGGAGAAGGCTGGGCCCGGCGTCAGCAGCGGAGGAGGAGGCGGGCCCGGCGACGCTAGAGGAGGCGGGGCCCGGTGACGCTAGAGGAGGCGGGGCCCAGCGACTGAAGAGGAGGCAGGCCTGCCAGCGACCATGGAGGAGGTGGACAGCGGATCTGGGCTGACAGGTAAGGGGTGTGCCAGACCACCTGAGACCCTGCAGAGCCCACCATACAGTCTATGGCAGGGTCACTCTCAGGTGGGCTGTTTGGGATATCAGGTGGGCTCTGCAAGGGGCATAACTAGAAATCACAGGGCCCCATACAAAATTTTGGGGCCCTGTGATTTCTAGTTACGCCCCTGCCTCCATCCATGCTGTTTAGTGCAGATGGGGGAATTACCAGATTTCTCTCATTCAGCCCATGTGTATGAATCTCCTTACTGACCTAGAACAAGAGACTGCATATCAGGTGTTAGATGAAGAAAAAGATGATCGCTATGGAACTTGCAGCTTAAAAAACAATAATAATAATCAAAAATCACTGCGCTGGGAATGAGTGACTCGAAATCTAAATAACTAAATAGACCAGCAGCAACTTTGTGTATAAGTGAGTCTATTATGTGGCAAATAAGTTGCGCTCGGTCTAGTTGTGAATGGATGTGAAAGTGCTCTCTCAAAACCCAAAGGGGGAGATCACCTTCAGATAACAAAATACATTTTAAATATAAAGTAGATGTCTCCACTAGTGATAGTGAACTAATGTTTGAAGATGCAGAACTCAACCCGGTGGTACTCGAGTGTATTGTATGTGTGTCGTGGGTTTTAACTGGCTAAACAAATCAGTTATATTGAAAACATCCGTAAATTTCACATCCATTCACAACTAGACCGAGCGCAACTTATTTGCCACATAATAGCTTAAAAAACAAGTCAGCAGTGGCAGCTCCAATCCTTATATTCCCACGGGTTCCATTTTCGATTTGGACACATAACTTTGACCCTGAGCTGTTTTTAAAAATCCAGATTCTCAATATAAAACCCTCACAGTGCCCAAGAATATAAAGCTGTCCATATACTGCTCGAATTTTGACTGATTTAAGGTGCCCATACACTGCTCGATTCTCGTACGAGAATCGGGCGAAATCCCGCGATCGTACGAGAATCGAGCAGTGTGAACGAAGACGTGTGACCGTTTCTACTGTACGGTCGCACGTCTTTTGTCGAACCAACATGCTAGAAAACCCGCCGAGAATTGTACGATTGTCGGCGGGTTTCTAGCCTGCTTGTCCGATAGCTGCGGAACGGGCCGGTGTGCGCACGCGCACACTGCCCGTTCTGCATTGCGGTCATCGGAAGCCCACCCCTCACCGGGGCGGGCTTTCGATGATCGCAAGTACGATCTGCCCGTCCAAGGTGGGCAGATCGTACAAGCTTTCAATAAGCATACGACCATCGCAAGACAAAAGTCTTGCGATGGTCGTAAGGTGTATGGGCACCTTTAGCAGGACATTTGAGCAATTGGCTTGACAAAATTCAGCTGGAAAAATGCGGTGGAACAAATTGTTGGCCGAATAATGACTACAGCTGATTACAATAGTCGGCAGGGAAGATCCCCCACTGACGTTTAACACGGATGGGGGAATGGAGTGATTGCTCTTGTTCAGCCCACTGAATGTGAATGTGTAAATGTGTAACGGCAGCTTAAGTAGCTCAGGATCTCTAAGCGTCATACAGATTATTATAAACTGATACTGGGCTTGAATACAACCTTCACAATAAACCCTCTGTGGTGTAATTATCTATTTATCAGACGTATTTAGCAAAACCTTTTACTTCTTGCTTTAGTAAGAAGGCTTTAGCGTTTTTACGCCACATAACCTAAAAGGCCGTCTCTGCCAAATGGGTCTTAGAAGCTGAGGAAGCTTGTTTTCAATGTGCGGAGAAACAAAATGTTCTGAATAACAAAATGCTCTATACAATTAAAATAGATGGTGCAATTTATCTCTTTAAAGTGTACGCCCAGCCT
>NW_017307514.1:234523-238286 GCF_000935625.1 Nanorana parkeri
GTGTTTGGTTTGAGCGCCAGTATGTGGGGATGAGAGCTTTCGCTGCATTGTGCATAAAGGGAATTACCGATCTCTTATATGAACGCATTGAAAGGGGGTTAAGATGGAAGAGGCACAGCCAGGGGTCCATGTGTGTAGGTATACCGCTAATGGTGGAAATGAGACGGGTGACGTCCCCCCAGAACTGTTGTATGTGCGGGCAATCCCACCATAAGTGAGCATACGTGCCTTGAGCTCCGCATAATCTCCAACACAGCGGGGAGTTTGCCCGGTTGATGGCATGGGTGATGGTGGGCACCTGATACCACCTCGCGAGAAGTTTGAAGTTAACTTCCATCATATAGCTATCCGTGGATGCAGAGGAGCACATATGCAGCACCTTGGACCTTTGAGAGAGGGATAAGGGTGTTCGGAATTCCTGTTCCCATTTCCCAAGGTATGACGGGGGCTGGTCTCCAGTGATTCCCGACAGAATCTTGTAAATGACAGAGAGACCATGACGTATGGGAGTCGGTGACCCCAATAATGATTCGAAGGGCAAAAAATTACCTCTCACTCGTAGTGGCTTCGGGAGAGACATAACAAAATGTTGTAGTTGTCTGTATCTCCAGAAGTCCATCGGATGGGTGCCCCACTTGTCCTTCTCCTGACAGCTTTTTACGGCTTTTTACACTCACTTCCTGTTTTAGCCTTCACCAGTCATTTAGGGAAAACCTGCAACGGGGACACAGATAGAAATAAATACCGGAAAGGTGTTCTAACTTCCCCTTTGCTGCTAAAGAGAAGAATATTTATTTTTGTCTATGTTTCCCTCACTGTCTGTCTGACAAAATGTCAACAGGACAGGAAGTGAAGTGAAATCTCTCTAATGCTAGCTTGGACAACAGTAAAATCCTGGCGGGAGTAGTAACTCTTCCCCAATCTATCCAAAACTACATGGACATGCACTTTAAAATGGAACTCCAGGAAAAAACCCTGTTTTTTGCTGGGTCCAAATAAGTTACCTCCTAATGCTGGGTGTACTAGGTCTGGATGGCTGCTGGACAACGTAACAATCCTATTTGTATTCATGACGGATACTACTGTCAGCTGGAATCTCCCGGCACCAAGACTGACAGTTCCGTCTATAGTAGAGTGAAGGATTGTGTCCGTTCACAAAGCATCTTTTAATCTGTTTTGGGAATGGACATTAGTAGAGGAGGGGTGGGTAAATGGCAGGATCTAACCTCGTCCATTCATAGAACACCTTGTATTTTGTGACAGAATATAACATGTTTTGTGAATGGACAAGGAAGAGTGAATGACACAATACTTCACTGTACTATAGCCAGAACGGTCAGTCTTGGTGCTGGAAGATCACAGCTGACTGTATTATGCTTCATGAATATTATTATTATTATACAGGATTTATATAGCACCAGCAGTTTGCACAGCACTTTACAAAATAAAGGGAGACAGAACAGTTTTAATACAATTTAGGACAAGATTGTTAGGAGGGCCCTGCACGTGAGAGCTTACGATCTAAAAGGGGAGGGGCAAGTGATACAAAAGCTGATATCTGTGTGGGGATGAGTTGTTTGAGAAAGTAATAATTCAGTTGTTAGGTAGACATGGAATAGGGAATGGTCTCAGATGTTCTATAGATTCCATGCTATACAATTTTGTGATCACAATTATGTATAGAGCACCACAAATGTCCTAATGACTATGATCTTCTTTATTGTCAAGACAGGAGATGTACTTTCTAGAAATCCATTCCGTTCCAAGCCCTTGTATTGACATTATAGTACAATTCAATTCAAGCTCACAATATAAAGAATAAAAATAGGATTTTTAACTTTTTATCAGCAGTCATCCAGACCTAGTATCATAGCATTAGAAGTAACTTATATGGACACAGCAAAAGTCAAAAAAGTTTTTTTTTCAGGACTTCAACTTAAAAAATGGCAGTTTATCATACACAATTTCACCATGCAGTGGTTTGTTAAGACATTGTTATGCGCAATTTCAATCATTCAAACTGTATGATTGAAAACTACAGATAACTTCATGTGTTCCTGTAGAGCCCATTCAAACCACCACATTGTAACTGTGCTAAAATGCATGTTCTTACTTCCCCAAAACTGCAGGGAAAATAGTTTGTATTATAGTCTAGGAAGCTCTTGAGATTAGTTTGTTTAGTTACAGTACAGTGTGTTGTGTTTTTTTTTTAAAAACCCTGCTTGACCCAGCATTCGTGCAGCTCTGGAAAAATGTACATCACATTATCAAGTCCAATGGTAAGGCATTGCAAACGCACTAACATAATGTACATTTGGCATACTAAGTAGTATGCGTTCAGTTACATGTCCTTGATTTCACGTTTGCAGGGAGGAAATAAAAAGGATGAAAAAAGCATCTAAAATGCATGTAAAATGTGTTTTGTGTTGCATTTCATTTCAACACTTTGCATTAAAAAGGCTCAAGCCCTCATTCACACCTCTGCAATGCGACATTGCAGAGGTTCTGCAGGGTGCGCTTGTGGTGCACTGTGATAGGCAGCCCATTCATTTGAATGGGGTACCTAATGCAACTAAATTGCGCTAAAGGAAGTGCATGCATTTTTTTAAAACCGCATCGCGCCATATCAGATGCAGACATCTCAACCAGGGCTCAAAATTTCCACTCGACCCCTCGCAATTGGCGAGTGAAAATTGCAACTCTCCCGGAGGCTCTGGGAGGCTCCCGCTATACAACCAGGAGAGAAACATTTTATCCCGGAAAGGTTTACTGCAGAGTAAACCTTTCCCTGCTCTGTTTTTTTTCTTTGTGTTCTTTTTGTTATTCTGACATCGGGCCGGCGACCCCGTCAAACCTGAAGTTCTCCATCCGGTCCTCCTCTGCTGATTGACAGCAGCAGTGGGTGGGAGCAATAACAAGCCTGCTATTGCAAATTGATATAGTCAATAGCAACCTAGCTATTCAGTCCCATGCTGTCTGATGTTGTTGTGTTTTGTTTTTGTTTTTATTCTGATGGCAGAAGCTGTCAGGATACAAAAAACCCCCCACAAGATGACAAGGGAAGCATTCGCTTCTCTGCTATCTGCCATCATTTCAGGGAGGTGCTCTCACCCCCCCCCCTCCCTCTCTGCTGATGGGGTGGGGGGGGGGGGGGGGGGCCACCTGGAAAAGCACCTTGTCAATGTTGTTAGCCAGCATCCCTGCCCCTTTGTTTACATTTAGCTGCGCAATTCGGTTGGGTAGGCTCCCAAATAAATGGGGTCAGGCAGGGATGCTAGGAGACCAGCAGCCACTGGCTTTCTAGCAACCAGGAGCCATGATTGAGAATCTACAGTATATAATTTGGCAGTGGTAGAAATACTATTGCTAAATGTGACTTCCCACCGCAGCTGAGGTTCGACTAGGTGGGTGAGAAAACACCCCATTTAGTTGGCCCTTGCCAACTAGGTAAAGTTCAGGCACAAAGCCTACTTCAGTTCAAACTGGAACCTCAATCTATTGAGTCCTTGTAGTGATGTAGGGGTCAAAGGAAGGAATTAGCTCATGGCAAAGGGACACAGATATCTGACACCCCTGAAAGTGTTATAGATACTCATGAAGGCTGCAGTACAGAGGGGAAGCTGGAGTCATAGGCTACCAGAGAGGTGAGTATACTGCCTCCTCTCTTGCAATCCTCAGTCATCCTCAGGTTTTGACAAGCAACTTCAGCAAACAGGTTTGCAATCACAAAACAGTGTATGAATAAATAATCTATACACTGCTC
>NW_017307514.1:238693-242165 GCF_000935625.1 Nanorana parkeri
GGGGGGGGGGGAGGGGGCACCTCCCTTAAGGGTTGGGATGCCTGCAGATGGTAATAGGTTACTATGCCATGTGGTGCAGTGCAATGCAGTTGCGATGACTAGGTGTGTTGGGGGCCATTAAGAAATAATGGCATTGCAGCGAATCTCACATTGCAACATATGATGCAGAATCTTTTGCAGGAACAAAATGCTTTAGCAGTTACCGTATATACTCGAGTATAAGCCGTCCCGAATATAAGCCGAGGGTGGGAAATGAGGCAGCTAATGGTAGATAGATACCAATAAAATTACATGAATATTTATTTAAAAGAAAAACAATAACCTAGCTCTGTAAGTGGAAAAGGGGGTACAGGGCTACATATTATGTACTACGGATCATTTAACCCATTCATGTTAGCAGAGGATCATTGTAAATGTATTGTCTGCACTGTATTAGCAGTATATACTCTATATGGAGTATATACTGCTAATACAGTGCAGACAATACATTTACAATGATCCTCTGCTAACATGAATGGGTTAAATGATCCGTAGTACATAATATGTAGCCCTGTACTATGGATCATTTAACCCATTCATGTTAGCAGAGGATCATTGTAAATGTATTGTCTGCACTGTATTAGCAGTATATACTCTATATGGAGTATATACTGCTAATACAGTGCAGACAATACATTTACAATGATCCTCTGCTAACATGAATGGGTTAAATGATCCGTAGTACATAATATGTAGCCCTGTACTATGGATCATTTAACCCATTCATGTTAGCAGAGGATCATTGTAAATGTATTGTCTGCACTGTATTAGCAGTATATACTCTATATGGAGTATATACTGCTAATACAGTGCAGACAATACATTTACAATGATCCTCTGCTAACATGAATGGGTTAAATGATCCGTAGTACATAATATGTAGCCCTGTACTATGGATCATTTAACCCATTCATGTTAGCAGAGGATCATTGTAAATGTATTGTCTGCACTGTATTAGCAGTATATACTCTATATGGAGTATATACTGCTAATACAGTGCAGACAATACATTTACAATGATCCTCTGCTAACATGAATGGGTTAAATGATCCGTAGTACATAATATGTAGCCCTGTACTATGGATCATTTAACCCATTCATGTTAGCAGAGGATCATTGTAAATGTATTGTCTGCACTGTATTAGCAGTATATACTCTATATGGAGTATATACTGCTAATACAGTGCAGACAATACATTTACAATGATCCTCTGCTAACATGAATGGGTTAAATGATCCGTAGTACATAATATGTAGCCCTGTACCCCCTTTTCCACTTACAGAGCTAGGTTATTGTTTTTCTTTTAAATAAATATTCATGTAATTTTATTGGTATCTATCTACCATTAGCTGCCTCATTTCCCACCCTCGGCTTATATTCGGGTCAATACTTTTTCCCAGTGTTTTGTGGTAAAATTAGGTACCTCGGCTTATATTCGGGACGGCTTATACTCGAGTATATACGGTACCTCAGTTTTTAGGTTATCCTTTTATGATTTTTGCACTTGAATTTACTTACTGTATGTAGCCAGGACATTGGAACATGGTAGCAATTTACATAATTATTGGAATAGTTTTTACCATTTTAGCTACTCTGCACTGAATGCTAGTGAGTGTGTTAGCTGGTACACAGGATGTAACAGTTCATTATAATCTTCAAACGTCTCTATTGACATAAATGAAGTGAAAAATCAGGAGAGAAAGGGCTTGACTACTGCTTGGGTGATATTGCTACAGTAATGGCTGCACAAGAGAGGTGTTTGAGCTTCTAATAAACAATGAGGCCTAAAATAGTTTATGATTGTATTATTTTGAATATCAGCAACAAAAGGACTAACAGACCAGATTCTAAAACTGTTTTCAGTGTTGGTGATTTTAGATTTTGCCATTACAAACTTTAACATTTAACAATGTAGAAGGTAAGCATGTACTGGCATAAACAAGCAAAATATCTGGGAGAAAGTGATGTTTAATGTTAATGAGTACAGGATGTAAGCTATACAGTGAAACAATTGCGGTATATGTTATCCATCAGGTAGCCACACTTGGCACAGTCTTTGACAAACTGCTATACTAGAAGACTTCTAAAAGATTTCTGACTCCACGAAACTTTATGCAGAGCCTTCCAAATCCGGTATAATAACTGAGGTGTACCACATTTGTCTATTGTGAACTCTCTATCATTGTTTTGCTGATCATTGCATTACTGATTTATTTTAAGACGCATAGTGTTATATTCATGAGGATGTGGTATTGCTAGATAACCTTCTGGACAACCATGCAAGCATTCACAAGCAATGCATGAGTGCAAGTCTACCTCTGGTAGCTACTCAATGGTGGTCGTGCTCTTAAGAGTAATAATGTGTGCGCAAGTGATGAAAGTGCTCATTATTGGATGAACCCATTCATATAACATATTGGCCAATCTCCCCACTAAATTACATGGGTTTAGTTTTGTACCCTCTTCTTCATAGGAAACAACTGATCCACTGTAGTGTTGTCAGTAGCAGGAAAAATGTCACATGGGATTTGATAAAGTTGTAATCGAGTGGCAGCGTTTCTCAGTCTTTGTTCTCAATCCGATACAGGGCTAATATGGCCACTGAAATAAGGATGTTGTCTTGGATGACCCTTGTAATGTTTAATGCTGGGATAGTGACAACTGATGTTTTTCTGGTCCCCATGGCAACTGTCCTCATCCCAGTCCTTTAATTGAAAAAAAGTTTTTGACAATTCCTTTTTATTTAAAAAAAAAAATTGATCCATCGATGTAATCCAGCATCATTCACAATAAGTGATGCCCAAAAATTGCTGAAATGAAAAAAGTCCTGACTCGTCCTAACCCGATGAAAACTCGCCGCAAAATGACAGCTCTGGCCAGAATTAAACAAATGGGCAGAGTGAGCCGTGACATCACGAGGCTTGTTCCGCCCATTTGACATTCTCAGCTGTCATATAACACAATAGTAATGCTATTCGTTAGCTCCCGAATGCCATTCGGGTCTGGGAGCCAAGGTCTTGTAACATTATTCATATGACACCTCGGCTAACAGACCTGAATGGCATTCGGGAGCTCACGAACGCTATTGTGTTTATATGACAGCTGAGAATGCCAAATGGGCAGAATGAGCCTTGTGACGTCACGGCTCGCTCCACCCATTTGTTTACATTCTGGCCCAAGCTGTCATTTTGTGGCGAGTGAGTCTTCGTCGGGTTTGGACAGGTTGGTATGCGGCGGGACATTTTTTATTTGAGCGAGTGTCGTTCATTGTGATTGACACTGGATTACATCGATGGATCAATTTTTTTTTTAAATAGCAGAATTGTCAAAACTGACTATTTGGGTTTTTTTTTTCAATTTAAATTATTTTATTTTTTTTAATGTGCGGGCCCCCCCCCCCCCCCTTTTTTTTGGGGGGTTTCCCCCCTTACA
>NW_017307514.1:242274-247109 GCF_000935625.1 Nanorana parkeri
TTTATTTTTTTTAATGTGCGGGCCCCCCCCCCCCATTTTTATGGGTGGTGTTCCCCCTTACAATTCCTACCAGACATAAAGGGCCTGGTATGACTTTTTTGGTAGGGGTCCCTCTTAACATTCCGACCAGACCTAGAGGGTCTGGTATCAATTGAGGGGGAACCTCACGCTTTTTTTCTCTTTTTTCTGCGGACTGTAAAAAAAAAAATCGGATTTCGTCCGAATCCCGAAACGAATTGACTATCGAGCCCAAATCCTGAAAAGCAATACCCACAGTTTGTCAGGATTTCCCATTTCATGCCTACCTTCTGTTCAGATGGCTGTTTGTTGCCCACATAATGTTAGGATTGCCAGTTTGTTGGCTACGTTTTGTCAGGTTTGCCAGTTCATTGCAATGTGCAGCTGTGTATTTTTTAAGTTACTGGTAAAAACAGAATTACAAGCCAAGGAACAAAAAATAGGATTTAAGCAATTGATTGCTACTCTGAAATAAATTATGCTGTTCGAGATTACAGGCTGGCTGCATTTTATCACATCACAACCCACAGAACACCATTCATTGTGCTGCCCTGCACTTTAGTGCAGCAGACAAGAGTTTTGGAGGTCTGTTGGGATGCCATTTACAATAAATGAAATACCACTGCAAGCTCGCTCCCACGATGGACTACAATCTCATGTTTAGTTTACTGATTTGTGTTGAGATTGTAGTCAATCATTAGAGCCTGCTTCAGAGTGCTGGCTTCTTTACAACACACACAGGGACTATGGGGAACAAAAGTAGCCACCCTCCAGAAGGAAGGACAGTGTCAGCAGCAATTCAGAGATGATATGAGGATCTACAACGGAGTGATACACAAATAAGTAAAATTTTTGTTAATAGGGTAATTGAATGCATTTTTAAGATCTAACTCTTGAGTTTAGTATCACTTTAATGTCTGTTGTCAGATTTCATTATGACAGGAAGTAAGCTTTGCCTGGCACTTATATGGACCTAATGTTATTTTATGCCGGTGAGCACATGGAGGGCTGCATGTGATATGCTTTGAAAGCCAAAGTTAGGGTACTTGAATGCATTTTTAAGTTTTAACTCCTAACTTTAGTGTCACTTTAATTGGGTTAGGAGTATCTTACAATTGATTTATTTATTTTAAACCCAGCTCAGAATAAATCTTTCGACAAACGTGGTGGTCACAGGCTTGAAACACAAGCCTCTCAGCAGGAGACCTGCCGACAATACCACTTCTGATTTTGGGGACACGAGTAGGGTTGCCACCTTTTCTTCAAGCCAAACTCGAACACTGTAGTGCCTCACGGCAATTTTTTTGGAAAGTATACCGTATTTTTCGCTCCATAAGACACACTTTTTTTTCCCCCCAAAAGGAGGGGGAAAATGTGCCTGCATCTTATGGAGCGAATACCTATCGCCCGACGCCCAGAGCATGCAGTTTTGGGCGCCGGGCGAGTAGTTTTTTTGTACATTCAGCCCTGCCCCTGACCAGCAGAACTGAATGTACAGTGGGAGCCGCTGCTTGTTTAATAAAAGTGATCTAATTAGATCACTTGTATTAAATTGAGCGGCGGCGGTCGTGTCTGCCCCCCCCCCTGCGGTTTTCGGGGTCCCCCGCTCCTCTGGGGGACCCGTGACCACGGCATAGGAGCTCACCATAGAGCCCCTTGAGAAGAAAAACGTCTGCTCTGTGTGATTACTGAGACCGTGGCGCTGTTATCACAGTGCCACCTGTCTCAGCGGTCACTGAGTCGATACTGAGTACCGGTGCCTTGTACCTCTGATTATAAGGAGGATGACCTGTCGCCCGGCTTCCTGATTGCCTGTGAAGCCGGTGTTCTAGCGAAAGAAAATGGGCTTCACTTGAGGCTGTCTGACCAATCAGAAAGCCAGGCGGCAAGTCATGAGGTAAGTTTGTATAATGTATCCGGCTGTGAGATGGGCTCACACCCGGACACAGGTTTCCACACCCGGACTGTCCGGGTGAATACTCTACTGTGGGAGGTTAACCCCTTGATGACCCATGGCAGGATAATTCTATCATGGGTACCTAAGGGGTTAAACAGACAATGTTCATATTTGTAGAGCCGGCGACCGGCTTTACAGTAGAAGCAATTTTGGCGACTCAACTGTCGCCAGATCGCTTCTATGGGCCGGTAAACTGTCCGCCCAACGCCCCCCCCCCCGCGTTGCCCAGGCTCCTCTGCTCCCCTTGTGTGCCTGGGACCAGCATCTCGGGTGTCGGTGGGAAGCTAGGGAGGAGAGCGGAGAGCCTCGGTTCACCGATCTCCTCCCCGTACTATGGGACCGGGAGCGATGCAGATTACATCACTTCCGGACCCATAGCTGTCAGTGCTGGGCTCACGAAGCCTGCGATCTGCACTTCAATAGCTTATTTCTAGTGTAAAGGTTACACTAGGGGTCTTTTGGACCCCCAGCATCACCTTAAAGAGTACCTGTCACTGCTAATATGCTATCACATGGGGGGCTTATAAGCCCCCCATGTGATAGCAATTAAAGTTTAAAAATAAAACCGTTTTAAAAATAAAATAAATGTAAAAATAATGTAATTTAAAAAAAAAAGCATTTTATTGTGTTTTGGGCACTTTAGTTAAATCGCATACCAAACTCCCCTCTTTGTTCTAGGGTAGGAGGGGGCGTGGCGGTGCATTGAAGTCAATGGCACCGCAGCCACACACCCCCAACTGCGTTGTAAGACATTTAGCAAAACATTGCCTGTGTTTCGGTCCAGTGCGAACGCAAAAAGATAGAGCATGCAGCATTTTTTTGCGTTCTCACTGGACCGGAACGCAGGCAATGTTTTGTCACGCGTCCGATCACACTGTGGATGAGGGGCGTGGCTGCAGTGCCATTGACCTCAATATAACGCCATGCCCCCCCCAGAATGAAGGGGGGAGAGTTTCCTGTGCGATTGCTGTGCGTTCCAGCAGCTACCGCCCTGGAACGCACCCTAATGGGTGTGAACAAGCCCTAACACCTCCAGGGGTGCTTGCACAGCCAAAACAACAGGGCCCCTTTCACAATATTACAACCAGCATGACATACTGTAATGTTATACCAACCCCCCATTCCCCCTCCTTTCCCCCCTCTTCCCTTGCAATTGTTATTTTAATGTTTTTTTTATAGATACCTGTTAAGATGAAAGCGCTGTCCATGCCGACTGCTGGAGAATGACTTCTTCCTCTCTGCTCTCTGTGAGTCAGAGGAAGTGATGACACTTCCTCTGACTCACACAGTGCCAGCCACGGAGGATCAAAGGAGTGAGAGAGAGGGATAATCGAGGTACTGAAAACAGCGCCACCCGGTGCTCGCTGACTGCCGCTCTCTCCCTGCTACCCACCGCTTGTCATGGTGCCACCAAGTACGGGTGAGTGGCGGCCTCCTGCCCGGGCACAGGGTTCAAAACCCGTACTGTCCGGGTAATTCCCGGACGGGTGGCAACCCTAGACACGAGAAGATCTTTAAATATTGTCCTTGCTGAGAAATCTGCAGCACATAGGCTCTTAGGCACAAAAAAGACCCACCTAAAGGTCTTTCCTCTCCGGCTCTACAATGATTCCTTCAGAAGTATTGTTTGGAAAATAAGAATAAAAGGTATGCATCTTTAGCTGCTTTAAAAGGAAGTACTTCTGTGTACATTTATTACAACAGCTAACGTCAAGTAGTGCTTGTGGTCACTCTACCCATTCTCATGTGACAGGAAGAACAACCCCTATTCATCACAATGCAAAGTGTTGCAGTTTAGTGAGAGAATCACCTTGTGTGTCGGCTGCCCTGTCTGACAATGTTGTAAACTGCGGTTTGATTAAACTGCATAATGGGTTGTTGTAGGAATATGTTTTTTTGAGATTTTTATACTGGCTAGTCAAATTTTAGACTAGATATCAGGTAAACGTAATTCAAGATTAAAGCCAACTTAAAATAGCATTTAAAAAAAATGTTTGACCTATTGCTAAAGAGCCTAAGTTTTAAGGGTCAAAGATCAAGCCTGGAATAGATGAGCACATATGTGGCTGTCACTCTCCTGTAAGGTAAAGGCACAGGGGGGTGACTGAAATTTTTATCTATGTTGTTAGTGAGCATGTAAAGTAAAGGATGTGTAGTAAGAAAAACATACAGTTGCACCATAGCATCTTAAAATAGAGTAAGGAGTAAGTGATAGGAAAGGTGTCAGACTACAAGGTTAAAGCCCAACTCTCTCCCATAACTTTTTTTCGTTTTTGATAATGTGCAGAGGGATCAATACCTCTGTGAACTTTTACAACTTTTTTTTTTGTCTTTTTTTTTGGGCATTTCTTCTTTTTTTATTTGACACGTGGAAACTCACCCTACTCCCTGTTTATTTGGCAGTGTCAGACAGGACAGAATTATACTATTCACAGACATATTTACTTTGACCGAATTAAGGCTGTTGAGCTATACTACAGCAAAAGTGGGCAAAATAAAAAATGACATATATGATGCAGTCGGTCACTAGTATTAGCACAACAACCTTTGTTTTTCGGAGTCCCCCTATAATAAAGTTTTATTACATGATCATTATGGCAGCAGGGTTATGGCTAGTGCTGTGCACCCAGGGCACAATCCTCGCATCTCTCAGCTATTGCCCCGGGTGCTGATGCTGCCTACCATGTTTATGTGCACACTGCCTTTACCCAGTGAAAGAGGAGGAGCAGTGAGTCAGTGTGCTGTGGGTTTTTAAAAAAAATAGCCAACGTCTGACTAATAGAGGGTTTTGGGTTGTTCAGAGGTAAGAGCTGTGGCTAGGGGCGTGCTGGGCATAAAAGTGAGAGCTGTGGATTGCTGG
>NW_017307514.1:247212-305141 GCF_000935625.1 Nanorana parkeri
TTGAGGACGGGGGAAATTTTACTTGGGGTTTGCTTGGGTAGAAGGAGAGAGATGTACTGGTGGACAGCAAAGCATACAAAGTTCAGTGATCAAGAGTTTGCAATGTGTCACATGTCATACAAGGTGTAACAGTCAGGATTTTGTAACATTCCTTGTACACACTCCTGACCCCCTACTCTGTATGCTGTCTTATATGTTACATCTGTCTTACTGTTGTATGTTACAAATTGATGGCCCCTGGACTGTCCTCCTGAAAGTTGCGCCCTGTACTATGGGTGTACCGGTATGTTACAAATTCCTGCACTCTGCGTTCTATGCTGTACATTACATACTCTTGATTACTGCATTCTCTTCACTGGGTTGTATGTTACATACTTCCTTTAACAGGCCAAGCTGTCCAGCAGTGGCAGTTAGTCTTTTTTGATTTGACAGGTGTGCCTTTCTCCAAAAAGAAAAAAAAATGTTTTTATAACTGCTTAAGCAAATGATTGCTACTCTGAAATAAATTATGCTGTTCGAGATTACAGGCTGGCTGCATTTTATCACATCACAACCCACAGAACACCATTCATTGTGTTGTCATTTTTTTTGTAAAGTTCATCTAAATCTCCAAATCCATTTACCTCACCCTCTCTGCAGGTTGACAATGCTGCTGTCCAAAGGTGGCTCCATTGCTCCTCCATAGAGTGGAGCCCCCTTTACAAGAACTGTGTTACTGGCTGGATCAACAGATGACAATTAAGGGAAAAAATGAATGCAGTTGCCACAACTAGGGATCGGCAAGCTGCGAGCTATAACATTTTCGATTTGTGGGGTTTAGATGCCCTGGATTACTTGTTTTGCTTGATATGAAAAGCTGGTTGGGGAAATTTCCATTCTGGGACAAGGTAACAGCCTTGTGTCTAGCCGCACTATCACACAGATGGAATTGAAAATGGTATAAAAACCTTTCAAAACTTTCAGCTATGTGAAAGTAGAGGACATAGTGTAAAAAAAAAGAAACACTAGGCCAAAACAACATCCTTTTAAGAACAGTGGTAGAGTGTTTTGGCAGGAGATACCCACTCTTTTTTGTAAGAAATCCAGTATTGGTGATTTGAACATTGCTGTCATTCAGCTAGGGTAATATAAATGATTGCCAGATGTATCAAGCCAGTTATTTGATGAATGCCACAAACAAAAGCCTAAAAAAAGAAATGACTTTCTCTGTGTACAAAAAAGATTGTTGATCTTTACCAGGGTAGATTCTAAAGAGGATGTTTAACCAACAGCCATTTGTTTGGGATAAGAGACATCTTAGAGAAGTATTTTAAAAACAATGGGGGGGAATTTACTAAAACTAGAGTAAGCAGAATCTGGAGCAGCTGTTCATAGTAACCAACCAGCTTCTCTCTCCAGTTTGTTCAGTTAGCCCTGGTTGACACCTAGGCGTTTTTGAGCTGTTCGAAAAGCGTTTTTTAACTGCCCAACACAAGAAATCCCATGATTTTCAATGGCTCTGGTTTACACCTGGGCAGAAAAACGCCTAGCAGGAAAATGCCAGATGCCTGGAAGATACAGGAGCTTCTTTGGGCAGTTAAAAGCGCTTTTTCCTCCTTGCATAGACTTCATTGGAAATGCCCAAAAACGAGCAACAGAAGCATGTTGCACATTTTCGTGAGTGTTTTTGCACGTTTATACGCGCATTCTTCCATTGCCCACAATGGTTTATGAGCTGCCAATCAAAACGTGAGTCTTCATGTACGTGCGTTAAAACGTGCATACAAATGTGCACAACCCGCATAAACGCACAAAAAACGCATGCTGCTAACGCTCCTACAAACGCAAATACGGTGCCGCCTAGGTGTGAACCAAGACTTTGGTTGTCATTCACAGCTACTCAAGATTTTGTCTGCACCGGTCTTTGTAAACTCACTTCAATGTAACCCTGCATCAGTTTGGTTGCAGAATACATATGAAGCTTGCACAGTTGCAGTAGCATTTGAGTGAACCATGAGAATGTTAAACACCTTGCCGTCTGGCTGTTTAAATTAAATGGCCAGACGGCTCCTTCTTGGATGCAGGTTTCTGCTGTTAAACCTTCTTTTCCCAGGAAAGTGTGAACAGCAATGGCTGTTCAATAGAAGTATTCGTGTGGCTATAGAGCTGCCTAATCACTTGTATGGTTCTGAGCAGTGTGTGCCCTCCTCTGCTGCCACTGTCAGCTATTCCGGGCTCTGTTGCCCACCATGCGGGCCTGGGGCTGGCACAGTGGGTCTCTGAACTTAGATTAAAGGGAGCTCTCCCCTCTGATCACTGAACCCAGACGTGATGTGTATTACGTCACTTCCGGTCCCAGCCTGTCATGAGTCTGGCTGCTGTAGTCAGAGAAGAAGCTGGTGAAGCAGATTTCTGCTTCATCAGCTTTTTTGGGGGTCCATTGGTGACATTAGGGGTCTAATAGACCCCTGATGTCTCCATAAAGAAGACTTGTCACTGTATCTGTGCAGTTACATAGAAGGCAAGTGTAAAAAAAAAGTTTAAAAGATGAAAGTCACATTTAAAAAAACTAAAAAAAAACCCACACAAACATCCCCTAACCCCCCCAAACATGCACATACTAAAGCAAACACCCGTTGGGTGCAACCACATGCAAAACAAACTATTGCGCCACACATGTTACGTATTGTTTTGGACCTGATCACAAATTTGGACCGGATAAAAGGTTCCGTACTTATATCTGCCGCCTGGCCTGATTCAATAGAGTGTACACTCAGAGAAATAGAAGGATTCACACTGAGACACGTTCAGGGTAAGGTGCTTCTGTGTTTATTCTTCTGCTTTTACATGGTTTTATTTAGGCAGCTGAACGTGTATATTTAAGCGTAGCATTGCAGAAAAGCATTTTAGTTTATATAATCTAGCTTATCATTGGTTAGATCCATTCATGCATAACTTCCTGCCAAGATGTTTATATCTTTCATCTTGGGTGTTGGGTCTGAAGAGGAGGCGCCATCTTAGTTCCTATTTCTAGTGCGTACTTCGGATATGAGTGGGAGGGGGTGCTTGAGCACCAATTTCTGAGTAAGGTTTTGAGTAAGGCAAACAAGAGCAAGTGAGACCGAAATAACATATGTATTACAATTGATCTATTGAGATAGGCAATTTGTCATAATCGTGCTTAACCACATCCATTACAGTATCACTGTGAATATCCGAGTGCAAACAATAATTCTAGGGCCAGCAATCACTGTTTACTCTAAATTAATTAGTGGTAAAAGCTTTAAAAGCATTGCATATGGGCAATTTTAGGTATGGTAGTTTTTTGTGACTTCACGGGAGCAGAAAATTTTGAAGCTTGACATGTTTGGTGTCTATTTACACGACGTGACCAAAGAAATGTTACAGATTATATTTTGGCCTAAATGAATGAGGAAACATTGTATGTCATAACATAATGTAGGGAAAACATTTTTTTTCTGTACTTTTTTTTATATAGTTAAAAATAACAAAAACAGTGCTGATTAGATACCATCAAGAGAAAGCTCTGTGTCCCCAAAATATTATATAAAAATAGTTCACGACGTTGCATGACTGAATAAATGTCAATTAAAGTACCTCAGCACTGAATACTGAAAAGTGGTCTGGGCAGGAAGGGGGTTTAAAAGCTTTCTTTCTTCAAGTGGTTAAACATTCGTCTGTGACACTTTAAGCAACATTTTTCACAGATAATCTACCACGCTTTAATTATGTACATTTTTATAGCTTTTTAGATGTTTTTCTCAAAAATGTAGCTAAAAACATTGAAATTAACCCTGGAGGGACAATATACAACAGACCGTTTTACCTATGAAAGTTAGGTACAGCTTTTGACTTACAGTCCAGCAAGAATGACTAAGGGATTTCAAGATCTGAATGAGGTAATGAACATGGCTTTTCTGACATTATCAGTTGCAGCATCACTTAGATTGTGGCTTGTTTGATAGCAGTTAATGAATGTTACTGTGACTCTGCAAAACTAATGAGATCCTTAGTACCAAGATGAAACTTTACAGAATCATAATATGACTGATGATTATATGTGATGCAGATGGACCCTTATGAAAAGTACTCATTATGAACCTGAGAATGAAAGCTCTTGAAAATAAATGTAGACCACACGAAGAAGCACGGTATACTTGGATACTCAAATGAAGAGAGATAGATTATGATGATTGGACAAAGGCTGACAAAATAGACTTATATTGGAAAACAAGACAAGAGTAAGAGAACAAAGCAAGAGTTGGTTGGATTATGTTGACAGCACTTGAATTATGTTGGTCATCCCTGCGCCTTGTGCACCTTTTTCTTCCACACTTTTCCCTTCCACATAACTTTCTATTAATGTGCTTTGATACAGCACTTTGGGAACATCCAACTTCTTTTGCAATTACCTTTTGAGGCTTTCCCTCCTTATGGAGGGTGTCAATTATGGTTTTCTGCACAACTGTCAGGTCAGCAGTCTTTCCCATGATTGTGATTCCTACTGAACCAGACTGAGAGACCATTTAAAGGCTCAGGAACCCTTTGCAGGTGTTATGGCTTAATTAGCTGATTAGAGTGGGACACTTTGAGCCTAGAATATTGCACCTTTTCACAATATTCTCATTTTCTGAGATTGTGGATTTGGGGTTTTCATGAGCTGTAAGCCATAATCATCACAATTATGACAAATCACGGCTTGAACTATCTTGCTTTGCATGTAATGAGTCTATCTCATATATTAGTTTCACCTTTTAAGTTGCATTAGTGAAATAAATGAACTTTTGCACGATATTCTAATTATTCGAGTTTCACCTGTATGCACAGTGTATAGAGTGTGATTACACAAGGATCCTTAGGCCAGAGCTTGACAAATTTTCTTTAAATCCAGGAGCCAGCTAAAAAAGTTAGGAGTCAGTTTTTTTTCATGGGGCGTTTCACGTTCACGGGGGCAGGCAACTTTAATTTTTTTGCTTTGGTATTTTCAATTTTATTTTGTTTCAACTTTTTTTTCCTTTTTTATTTTTTACTCATTGGAGGTGACAGGTTCTATTTAAGGTGACATTATGGGTCTATTAGACCCCTAAGTGTCCCCTTTGCACTTCAAGTAGCTGTCAGAGCACAAGGAAAACCAGACAAGCGAAAGGTGCTAGTTAAAACCTTTATTAAGAACAGTGTCCACAGGAGCAAGCAGAATCATAAACCAGAACAAGCCAGAGTCAGGAGCCGGAGTGGGTAGTCATCCAAGCCAGGTCAGGAACACGGAGATCAGTGTCGTCAGGAGCAGGAGCCAGGAAGTCAGCGTTGCCAGGAACAAGCCTGGAGCAGGAGCCAGAGGAGAACGTCAGCCAGGATCGGGTGATGCACAGAATCAGGATACTCAGAGCAGCAGGAATGCCATGCAAGAGCAGCAGGAAGACCATGCAAGGGCAAGGTCAGACCAGACTGAGTGGTTTATGTATAGTGAGTGGAGTGACATCATCACTCAAAGACAGGACACTCCCATCTGACTCTCTCAGATGATGCTCTCCTGTCTGGCCATAAGAGGGAGCCTGGGAGTAGTGAGCAACGTTCCAGAGTCTGCTCAGGCAGACTCTGGAAGAAGGAAACCCAGGTGAGTAAAATGGCAGCCAAGCCAGAATGCTGCAAACCAGTAAAGCCAGGGTGGAACCCTGACAGTAGCTGGGAAATGACAGCTGCTTTCTGAGGGAGTTGAATGTAAACACAGCAGGCAGTGGCTTGGGGCAATAGCCTGGCTATTGCACCTGCCTGCTGTCAATCAGCAGAGTTAGGCCCTGAAGGAGAAAGTTCTCCTTCAAGTCCTCCTCTGCTGACTGACGGCGGTTAGTGGGCGGGTGCAATAGCCAGCCTGCTTTTGGCTACTGCAATTTAAAATAGCCAATAGCAGCCTGGCTATTGCTGCCGGGCACTGGATTGGAGACCTAGACCGATGTAGCAGAGGGGGAGAGATGCTTGTGACACTGGTCTAAGAACAAGCCAGCTCGGATGGTCAGGTGAGTATAACTTTTGTTTTGGTTTTTTTAGCACCTAGACACAAACGAGTGTTCTTCTTTAATGTTTTTAGATTTAAAAAATTATTGTAACTGTAGTATTTGTTTAAAATAAAAAAATAAAAATATTCAAGAATATATTACAGCATTGTGTTATATCAGATGCATATGAAATGTGATCTCTGGAAAATACCAACTAATGAATGAATAAAGCAAGATCAGTGTAAGCATGGAATATTCTTGCTTATCAATTCATTACACCTGCAAAGTTTATTCTGGCTTCTGCCACTAGAGGTCATGTGTGTAACATAGCAGAGAAAATATTTATTTAATAGTTCCTGTATTCTACAGTGCCAACATATTATGCAGCAATTTTTTAAAACTTTTGTTAGTTATGAAAGCTGCATAATACGTGAGAGTGAGTGATGGCAACAATACTGCAATAAGAAGACTGATGGTAGAAGAACAGGAAAAAGACCAAGTAGTCAACCGAGGCTGCTTCTATGTTATAACATTTGTTAAAATGTATTTATATTTTTCCTTTTAACGATGGACCTATGTTTGTCCCATTTTTTTTCTTTCTTTCTTTTTTTCTGTTGACTTACTCACTACCTTTGCTGGAAGCCTGTTCCAAGCATTAAATAGTCTTTCAGAAAAATAATACTTTAGAATATTACTCTTGAACTTTCCTCTTCCACGTTTGAAGTAATGCCCGCATGTTCTTGATCTTAGCTCATATTGAAAATCATAATCTCCTGAACCCTATTCCCACCATATTGGGAGAGTAAACAATACTCTACAGCTGTCATACAGTGGCTCTATACTGAGAGCTGATTGATCACGTATGATCATTCAGCTCCCGTCTTTTCCCTGCAGAGAGTAATGACACTGCTCAGTGACCGCTCCCCGCAGGGATTCGCTCTCTCTGTTTCTCCAGCTCTGAATGGAGGGACAGAAAAGGGACGTGGGTGGGTACAACTTGCTCTGGATCTAGAGAGGTAGAGCCAGGTGTCAATCAGGCAGCCAGGTGGATCCCGACAATATTGTCAGGATCCTTTTGAGGCTGTGCGCAGTCAGTAGATAGCGGGCAGTAGCCCACTAGTTGCTGACTTTGGGTCACAGAACTACATTAGTAGGTTTGGATTTACTTCTTTTTCAAATTCCCCCAGACTCTTCTGATTAGTTTTATCCCTCAGGCCTGATCCATTTTACGTAAATGGCAGGTCCTAAATTTTACTTACTGAAGGCAGCATAACAAACATTTCTAACACTGTTTGTTGCTCTGGCTTAAGTAAGTTAAATTCCGAACCTGCCATTGACGTGCACTGGACGAACATAAATGTAACAAAGATTTATTTTCATGCACTGCTTCTTCATAATGTTATTTTAATGTTTTTTTTTTTACATCATGTGTGGGTTTGTTAGTATTTTGTACCTTGGCATCCAATATAAATACTCTCTGACTGATATAGTGTTAGCATTACTAAGATATTAGTGCTTCTTGAAGAATGCCAGTGTTGGCCATACTTTATTCAGAGCTTATCTGATTATTTTACATAGCACAATTTTAGCGCACTTTTCTGAGTACATACACAATTCACGTTAGTCCCTGTCCCTAAAGGGTCATGCCTACAGTCATACAAACGCACCAACAACAATGTTTGGAAGGTGATGAACGTTTTTGGAATATGGGAGGAAAAAGAAACACCAAGGGACATGTACACTTAGAAATAATTAGCTTAATGAGAATTTAACACAGGAGCAAGCAAACTAACCACTTAGTAAAATAGTATATGTGAGAAGTGTGAAATTGTTGCACAGAGCTAAAAAGGTTCCAAAGTAAAAAACAAACTATGTACTGAAAGGTACTGTACTGTAGGTTAACCTAGAATTCATCAGTACAGTTCTTTCTGTATACTAAGTTGTGTAATGGATCTTGTCAAATTTTATAGAAATCGCATGTATCTTTCTTTATAGTGCAGCTAAAACCGAAATCTTTTTTGTTTGTTTTAACTTTTGGATAGAGTAGGGATGGATCAGAACATCTGTCAGGTTTTTATTGCAGTCTGTATCTACTTAAAGGTGGCCATACACTTTACAACCATCGCAAGACCATAGTCTTGCGATGGTTGTAAAGTAATTTAAAAAAACGTACGATCTGCCCGTCTTGGACAGGCAGATCGTACTTGCGATCATCGCAAGCCCGCCCCCCTGAGGGGCGGCTTTCCGATGACCGCAATGCTGAACGGGCAGTGTGCGCGTGCGCACACCGGCCCGTTCGGCATTTGTCTCCCGAGCATCATTCAAACCAGCCGAAAATCGTAACATTTTCGGCAGTTTTTCTAGCATGCTCGTTAGACAAAAGACGTGCGACCGTACAGTAGAAACGGTCGCACATCTTCATTCACACTGCACGATTCTCGTACGATCGCGGGATTTCCCGCGATTCTCGTACGAGAATCGTGCAGTGTATGGGCACCTTTAGAGAGATTCACCTGCTCTGTTTGTCCTGATGACCGTTATCACTGAAAGTGAAAAAAAAATTTGGGTCATCAGAACAAAAGTAGATGGGAAATCATCCAGTGTGGACACTAGTTCTGGGGACTCTGCTGACCACCAGGAATTTCTCTCATTTTGGAGGGATTATAGAACCATATTAAACCATAATAGAGGAGACTGCAGGATTTAAATATATTATATGTATATTCCTCAGTTTGAGAGCTAGTATAGTTTAGAGTTGGAGGCCACACCTTGTAGAGGTCCCTTCACATGGTATTGTGGCTTCACATGTATTTGCAAATGAATGCAACAAAAATCTGTTTTCAACCTGGATGTTAAAACAGGAATTGAAGGGAAATCTTCCCAATGGGACACAGGTGGTAAAAAAAAAGCTGATAATTAACCCTCCCTTAATCTATCCTAAACTAAATTTTGCCTTCAGTTCTACTAGTAAACACATGCTTAAATATTTGTATTTCTTTCATTTGAAATCATTTTTATTGAGCATTGGGTATTTTGCACCATGCATTAAAAGAACATTAGAAAGTACAGCACATGTAATGTTTGTATGCTGGCTAATCTGTGTATGAACTGACCTAAATCCAAAATGTTTTAGTCATCTATTATGAGTAGCTATAAAACTACAGCTCTTTTCCTTTTGCTATAATTACAGGTTACCTGTGCCAAGTGTCTCCAACATTTGAGCAAATTATTTTTGCATGTGATGGTGACTTTAATACTTAAATTTTACCTCTGTTCCAGAAAAACTCCGCCTTTGGACAGTAAAACTTCCCAATTGTTGCTGGGAATCAACATCTTATTTGCATCTTATTATTGATTGATGTGACAGAAATAATTATATCTATATATCTATAGATTTGTATCTATATATCTGTAGCTATATAGATATGTGTGTATATAGATATATGTGTGTGTATATATATATATATATATATATATATAATGTACAGTATCTCACACAAGTGAGATGAAAATGTCCAAATTGGGCCCAAAGTGTCAATATTTGGTGTGGCCACCATTATTTTCCAGCACTAACTTAACCCTCTTGGGCATGGAGTTCACCAGAGCTTCACAGGTTGCCACTGGAGTCCTCTTCCACTCCTCCATGACGACATCACGGAGCTGTTGGATGTTAGAAACCTTGCTCTCCTCCTCCAGGTGTGTTTGGGGGTCGTTGTACTCCTCACCTGGTTGCCGCCACACACGCTTGACACCATCTGAACCAAATAAGTTTATCTTGGTCTCATCAGACCACAGGACATGGTTCCAGTAATCCATGTCCTTAATCTGCTTGTCTTCAGCAAACTGTTTGCGGGCTTTCTTGTGCATCATCTTTAGAAGAGGCTTCCTTCTGGGACGACAGCCATGCAGACCAATTTAATGCAGTGTGCGGCATATGGTCTGAACACTGACAGGCTGACCCCCCACCTTTTCAATGCTGGCAGCACTCATACGTCTATTTCCCAAAGACAACCTCTGGATATGACGCTGAGCACGTGCACTCAACTTCTTTGGTCGACACAGCTAAACAATTGCAATATTATTTACAAAAATACAAAAACCTTAGGTCATAAACATCTAAATCAGGTATTTGTCCTTGGAATTAACACCACTGTACATGATTCAGTTGACCAGGAGAATAAATATGAGCATATAGAATTATTGTTAATACATTTCAGTAATTCTCCAAAAGAGAAAAAGTACTCTGGCATGTTATGACTTGTGACTGAATTTTGCTTGTAAATGCCCTACATTTTTTCTCATATACTAACGTCCTCCCGTGACCCAAAACTCCATATATAGCAGGCAGCCGCAACGGATCCCGACAATACTGTTGAGATCCACCCGCTGGCTGATTGACAGCTGGCTCTGCCTATCTAGAGGCAGAATCAGCTATGCCCTCCCCCATCCGTCCCTCCTGTCATGCTGGAGGACCGAAGGGGGGAATCCCTGTGGGGAGTGGTGACTGAGAGTCACCACTCTCTGCAGGGAGATTATCAGGAAGAAGGAATGCACCAAAATGCCGAAAGTACCATCTGTCGGATGAAATTGCGGTACATCTCTAGCTTCTCTCTGACACAGCACAGCATGCAGCAGGGAGGAGAGAAACGTTCAGTCGGTCAAGCGGAGTGGGGAGGAGAGCCCTGTGAGCCGCAATGTCACATAAGGCTGAGCTCTCCTCCCGCACCGCCCTGCTCAGCCTCCTGTGACCGATCAGGATGGAGAGCGGTGTAGGGGTTGAAACAGCTGTCACAGGAGGCCAAGCTGGCGGGGCGGGGAGGAGTCAGCTGTCAAATGAGACAGAGCTTTCTTCCCACACAGACTCCTGTGGCAGCGAGTCAGGATGTAGAGCGGTTACAAGCAGTCAGCGATCAGCTATATAATTGGGGACATAGTATAGTTACTGTGTCCCCAATTATGAATGAACAGAAAGTGTCCTACATCACTTCCTGTTCATTCATGATTGTGGAGATAGTAACTGATACTATCGGGATTCTGGTATTGGCCCAATTATATGATCAGGGGGTGTTATGTTCTTTCCAACAATTACAAGCAATTTACTCACTACCTAATGCCCAATTTTATAAATGTTTACAATTGAGGCATGCGCTTATGGGACATCCAGGCATACGGGAGGTTTGTATTGGTGTAAATTTGGGTATAGATACACTTTTTAATGCAACTATGACAAGAGGGTTGATTTCAAAAAATTTACTCAAGCTTATTACCTGGGGTTCTGAATAAGTCACTTATGAAATGTAAAGCGGGTTGGGAACTCGCCCATTAGATGATTCCCTTTGGAGGGAGGCATTGCTCTCAATCCAATTAGTCTTACCTTCTGCATCACATAAATTAACACAGCTCTAGATTGTACATAGAACATTTCGGACCCCTGAATTCCTATATAAGATAGGACTCAGGGAAACCAGGCTCAATTATACATTTGCTATGGAGATGTCCAAAGCTGAAACGATACTGGCAGGAAATTGTGGACATAATAAATGTAGGTTTTGGAGTTCATATTTCTAATGATCCAATGATATGTATTTTGGACATTTTTGGATCCCTAAAGGTGTAGTACCATAAGAAGGTGGCTATAACAAGGGCAATGTTTGTTGCTCGTCATAGCATAGCCTCTAAATGGATTTCAGTAATGCTTCCAACAGTGGAGGAATGGAAGAAGGAATTAGATAGAGTGGTTGGATTTGAGGGAATTATGTGTAAGCACAGAGGTAGTATGGATACATTTGGTAAAATGTGGGATAAGTGGAATGACTACAGTAAGAAAGTTTGTTTATAATATCTGATCCGTCTGATATTGGTAAGCTGTGTAGAAAAGTAGGATATGTTGTTGGTATCTTGAGGAATTGTATAATGTTGGTTTTTGTGGGTGTTTTTTTTTCTTCTCCTTTCTTCTTCTTTTTCTTCTGTCATTTTAATATGTAATTGTTGTGAAAGTGTGTTTTATGTAATATTAAAATAAAAAAGTATTAAAGTTAAAAAAATTGAAAAAGGTTAGAAAAAAATGATTTTCGGTTTCGGCCTGACAATTTTTAAAATTTTCGGTTTCAAAATTTAATTTCGGTGCACCTCAATCGGGAATTGAGCGAGCGGCGGTATGTTTTCACTCAATTGCCAATCCATAGAGCTCCAACTATGGGGATGAGTGTAATTCACCCACCCATCGTTTTCATTCATTGCCAGGTAATGTAGGTATAGGTAAGGGAAGGAACCGCTGCCGCCCCGAGGCCGGGCCTCGGTGGCCTTGTGGGAAATCCGGGCCTGGCCATACCTGCGAGGTCCTTTGGCCTATGTAGGTTGATGACTTTCAGTTGGAGTTGGGAGGATCCCCAAACGACTAAAACATAGAGTTTAGTGTACTGGACCCTTGGTGGTCATATTAGTAAATATGAGAACTTCAGCTGTGTGATAATTTTTAGCAAGTTTATACAGCCTGCTACAGAGAGTTGAGGTTTTACCATCTGAACGTTTTCTCTTCTTTCTGTGTTGGAAGAGGCCAAATGTTTATTTAAACAATGCTGTTTTATTCTGTCTTATTCCAGTTTATTTTGAGCCTGGAGATGGCACTAAATGCATTAATAATTTTTAATAGCTTTGTTAGTTGAGTTGCACAGTCTGTCTATAAAAATAAATATGTCATCAGCATAAAGTCTAAATTAATTCTGTCAAAACCTGCTAAAAAGTAGAAGGTGCTGCACATAACTGCAGCTTTCTCCCTGCTATGGGCAGATGTTTACCCTTTCTGACTGGTCAAAGCTTCAAGACTTCCTGATATTGCTGAAGCTTAACTACTCCTTACCACCTCCTATACATTTTTACTGCATCATTACTATGATAAGTTACCTCCCTCAATAGGAATGTGGATGAGGCAGGGAGGTGGCAAGCTTTAACACTACTAGAAAGTGCCTGAACTTTGCTTGATTAGAACAACCCAGTATTCAGCCATAGCATAGGAGACTGCAGGATTTATATATATGTTTATGCCCCAAGTAGAATGTAAAATGCATTCTCTTTTTATAAAGGAAGTGTAGTGATGTCATGTGGCACTTCAACTGAGTATGGCACTGAGCTGAGTGCCATAGCTCTGGCTACTACAGTGCTTTACAGGATGCCTTCTACCAGGGCTAGGCAAACTCTGTCCCTCCAGGTGAAACTATAAATCCAAGCATGCCTTTACCTCTGAAGATCATGTCTGTGGCTGTCAGAGTCTTGCAATGCCTCATGCGACTTGTAGTTGCACCACAGCTGAAAGGCCAGTGACTACTCCTACTTTACAGGTTTTCTGTGGGCCGATCAGGTATATCATGTGCATACTTACATTGGGCCAAGCTGGACCAATGTAAGTGTGAATAAGACTTTATGGCAGAAGTCTATCTTTAAAAATAAATGTAAAACAAACTAGCACAACTAAAGCTCAAGCAAATTTAATGAAGAAAAAAGCATAGTACCTAACATAAAGTGCTAATAGTAACACAGTAACATAGTATTTGAGGTTGAATAAAGACATAAGTCCAAGTCCAACCTATTGTGTTGTGCATGTATATGGTTCTGCTGATGTGTGTGTATGTAACGGTCCCTGTGTGATCTCATTTTTACCAGTACCTGTACCCCTGTATATTATGGTCCATAATGAAAATGTCCAAAAGCTTCTTGAACGATTCCACACTCTTAGCTGAAATCACTGCCTGTGGCAGCAAGTTCCAGGCCCTAACCGCTGACTGAGAAGAACCCCCTTCTCCCCTTATGCTAAAAAAAAATTTCCACCAGTTGTAGGTGGTGGCCTCTAGTCTTTGTTATGTGGTTAATTGTAAAGAGTTTGTTGCTAATGTTGCTATCACCGTTAAACATTTTGTACATGAAAATCATGCCCCCCCTTAATCTCCTTACTTCCAGCGAGAACATATTTAAATTTAGTAGCCTTGTCTCATAGCTCTGGTCCTCCATCCCCTTAATGAGTTTGGTTGCCCTCCTCTGGACTCTTTCCAGCTCAAGGACATCCTTTCTGTGGACTGGTGCCCAAAACTGGACCACATACTCCAGATGAGGCCAAACCAGTGATCTGTAAAGTGGCACAATTATAGACTTGTCCCTGCAATACATTCCCTTCTTAATACAAGACAGTACTCTGCTCGCTTTGTTTACAGCAGCCTGGCACTACAAGCTATTATTCAATCTGTGGTCTACAATGACCCCCAAATCTTTTTCCGTTTCTGACTTCCCTAGTGGAGTTCCCATTAATGTGTAATTCGCTTGCCTATTGTTAAACCCCAAAGTGTATCACTTTGCATTTATTGACATTAAACCTCATCAGCCATATAGTTGCCCACTCCCTAATTTTATCCAGGTCCCTCTGCAAAGCTATAGTGTCTAAGTCCGTGTCTATTACCCTGCCGATTTTGGTATCATCAGCAAACACTGAAACATTGCTATTCACACCCTCCCTGATGTCGTTAAAAATAGGGTGAACAGCATGGGGCATAGCACCGAACCCTGAGGCACACCGCTCATGACCATAGCCCAGTCTGAAAAGGTGCCATTTATCGATACTCTCTGTACAAGTTCCTGTAGCCAGTTCTCTATCCACGTACACACCAATTCGTCTATGCCCATGGATCTCAGCTTGTGTAGTAAGCGTTTATGTGGTAATGTGCAATGTATAATTGTAGGCATTTTCAGAATACATTGTCAGGTGCATGCAAAAACAATACAAGAAGGCAGTAGCCCTTAAGCTCACATATGGCCAAGTTCAGAGGGGAATAGCGAGGTCTCACAATACATTGTTTCGGGGGGGGGGGGGGGGTACGGACCCCCTTCCTCAGGAGAGATTTCTTCATTCTGAAAATGCCTACATCTATACTTTTAATGTCACTTTATGTTAGGTACTATGTTATTTGTCTTCACTAAAGTTGCATGAACCTTAGGTGTACCGGTTCCTTGTACATTTCATTGTAGCATATGTGGGGGTATTTAGGATTGTACCCCATTTTGTGGATCTGTATAGCACCCTGTATCCGCTGATTTGATTGCAGTATTATCCCTATGATATGGTGTGCTAAGGATGATATTATAGTTCAGTTCAGCCTTAAGTCATTGCTGGCTCTAACTGCTATTCTCAGGACATAAGTACTGAGATTTGGTGATGTCAGTACTGAAATGCTCACTTTTCTGCTTGCTCGAGGCTCTGATATGAGTAAGCAAAGCCCTGCCTCTATCAAGATGGTTGCCCCATATGGAGAAAGTGCAGAAAAAGGCATTGAAAATCATTAATGGGGAAAAGTCAGCTGTAGAGAGGCTGCATGCATCACTGGTGACCAGTCGTTTACTCTGCCTGCCTTTTTTTGAATTGTTTAAGTTCTCTCTTGGGCATCTGCCAACTATTGGTAATCACAGAGCTTGTTCACACCATCTTCAGACCGGTGCCTTTTTTTTATCTGCACCAAAAACGCATACACAGTAATTTCAATGGTTTTAAATGAGCCTAGTTCACACCATTGCGTTCAGTTTCAGAGGTTTTTAAAAAAAAAGTACAACCTTTTTGTTTCTTTTTTTTACGTCATAAGGTACAAAAATGAACCAAGACGCCCTTAAACCCAAGCAAAACCAACTTAAAAGTAAATTTAAAAATGTATAAACGGGTATGCGGAAACGCATTCAGAATCAGTCTGGAGATGGTGTGAACAAGCCCTTAGGGTATCTGTGATCAAGTAGCACAGAATGAATAAAGTAAACATTGCCCTTATATAACTCAGTCGTGTCTCTGCAGCTTACATTTCCTAACTGCACATAGTATACATCGGTAGTTTGCTACTTGCTCTTTAATAGGGGGAGCATCAGGAGACATTTCTCAATTGCAATATACAAGGCTCATGGGATTTTCCTTATATTATACCTGTAGCCCCTACCTCCTTTAGTGGAGTGGCTACTAGAAATTTAGCATTGCTAGAGCTGTAATCAGTCTAGTTGATTTATAGTTGGCTATTATCTGGTTAATTCCAGGTGTTCTGACATTGATTGTACGTACCTGAGTGGGGTGTGACCCTGCTGCAGTCTGGGGCAGCCAATAGGGGAACATCTTGAGTGTCTATGGCTCACCATCCAATCACTCACCAGTCAGACTTTTATGGGCAGTGGTGCATGCTAGGGGAGTGCATATATACTCAGGGAATTTGCCATGTGCTCAGTTCCAGCCTGCCCCCGGGCTTAGCTTGGGGGTGGGATGCTCAAAGGTGGAAATGCTGCCTAGGCCTCAAGCCTGGAGGAGGCCACACATGTGGACCCTTGAGGGGTCAGGAACTGATTGAGGAAGAGAACCAGAGAAGCTGCATGGCTGCTGGAGGTGCCCGGTGCTGATATGGACATCAGGAGCAAGTCTCGTGTCTCTCCTATGGAAGGTCTCATGCCTATCCCTGTTCAGCTGTTACTCTATTGCCCAATGTCAGCCTGTTCTATCGATTCTGCACTGTGGAAGACTGAAAGGGATTGGTGAGTCTGACGTCTGTCCTTTTTTTTGCCATGGATGTCCTAAGCCCTTTACCCTCTCCTAGTTATGAAAATTCTAAAATTAAGCATTTAAAAAGGCACTTAAAGTGACTGGCGCCCAACTTTCTTCACTACATGGCTAATTATCGGCCTCTGAGAGTGAAATGTCAGCCCTTTCTGCCCTTTGGGTGTCCACTTCAGGCCTCTGGAGGTCAGGGGGGCACTACATACCCTAAACAGAAAATTCTTAAAATAAAAAATATGCAAAAAGAAATAACCTGCTGTTTTAATGAGGAGCGTACCTGCTATCTGTTACATACAAAGTGATGTTCCAAATGACTACATGCTGTACTACTTCTGATCAATCCAGATATGAAAGTAAGAAAATGTGGTGCAAAAGCAGTTGTGACCCATATACTAACTTGCTCATTTACTAATTCAGCACCATTATGCACAATGAAGTTGTGTGCATGTTGTTGTTTAAGAGTTGTATATTGTTTTAGTAACAGATTACATAATAATAGATTATAAATAGGTGCAGGGAGAATCCATATGATAATAATAGCAAACTGATGCACAAGGGAATTTTCTGATGTTATTTAGGTCTTGTTTCAAAACCCACATGAAAGTGTGAGAATTGCTAGTGACTAATGAAGGCTGCATTGCATGTCTGACAGGCATTACGTAGACAAACAAGTCTAGCCTGTGTTTAATTGTTTTTTATGCAACATATCAGGAAACAATATGATTTCATATTCAGGAAACGCCATCGGCAAACTTGGAGAAAAAGGGTGGGGGATTGCAGCTGAGTAGTCACCTCATCTGAAATTGTTGAATAGCAATAGCAATCGAACCAGCTGTTGTGGGACTACATATCCCATGAGGCAATGTAAGATTTTGACAGCCACAGCAGCAGAAGTATGATGGGATTTATATTTTAAGCAAAGCTGGAGTGCCAAAGTTGCCTACTTCTGGTGTAGTAAATGCCTAGTGTAAGTGTGTTAATGGCAGGATTACCAGGTAAAAATAAAGGAAAAAGGCCTACAAAGCAAAGCTAATGCAGCCAGCACACTTAGTCCTGGTTCACACTGAGCGTTTTATAGCGCGTTTTCTGCCCTAAAAACCGCTAAAAAAATCCCATTCATTTCTATGGCCCTGTTCACATCTGAGCGTTTTGTCGCAATAAGCAAAACTGCTGTCGCTGGAAAAAGTACAGGAGCTTTTTTTTTTTTGGCATGTTACAGCTCGTTTTGGCCCCATAGACTGAATAGGAAATGCTTGAAAATGCCAGTTTGTGTATTATGCGCGTTTTCTCATTAACATCAATGAGCAACATTCTGCTCACAAAAACGTGCTTATTGCCGTTTGCGCATAAAAACGTGCAAAAAGTGCATCAAAAATGGGTGTTAAAACGCATAAAAATGCTGTCGCCTAGGTGTGAACCAGGCTTTAAAGTGACACTAAACTCAGGAGATAAATCTTAAAAAATACATTCAAGTACCTTAACGTTTAACAAAAATGTATCTTATTTGTGTATCACTCAGCTGTAGATCCTCAAATCACCTCTGAATTCATACTGACACTGTCCTTCCTTCTGGAGGGTGGATACTTTTGTTCCCCATGGTCCCTGTGTGTGTTGTAAAGTAGTCAGAGCTCCAACCTCACTCCCGTGATGGACTAAAATCTCAATACAAATTAATAAACTAAACATGAGATTGTTGTCCATGACAGGAGTGAGCTTTGAGTGGTGACTACTTTACAACACACACAGGGACCATGCGGAACAAAAGTAGCCACCCTCCAGAAGGAAGGACCATGTCAGCACCAATTCAGAGATGAGCTCAGGATCTACAGCCGAGTGATGCACAAATAAGATACAATTTTGTTAATAGCCAAGTTGCTTAAATTCATTTTTAAGATTTAACTTATGAATTCAGTGTCAATCCAATTACTCATAATAGTCAATATATAAAGTTTTTGCCTTGTGGTTTTGATGCACATTAATCCATTAGGCAAGAGAATACCTCTGGCATTGTGGCCTGAGAAAAAGTGATACATGGGAACAACATTCGTATATTACCAACAATCTCTGGAATGCGTGGTTTCTATATGTTGGTCAGCAACTAGACTAAAGACTATTTTTTTTTAAATAAACCACTCGCAGGTGTTCATGGCTATGACTGTCTAATGTTGGGGAAGATATTGAGACGTTGAAGCTCAATCGGTGAAAAATATACTTTACAGCAACCTGCAAAGAAATAAATGTGAACACTCAATTTAAAGACCAATAATAATGGCACACATGTCCTCCGATTTGAACAGAGGAAATCACAAACATATATATACACACACAGGCCACCACCAATCACAAATGATGGACTTGCACACCCACACCCCACAGATGTGTGTACAGAGAGCTTGTATTCTGAAAAAATGTACAAGTTTGTAGCAGGTACACAGCAAAGCACCAATTTTGTCTCTGAATCTCTATGACTTTTAGTCCAACCTTATCCATTTCCTCTTTTCCTTCTTTGGCTCACATCCTTAGTCCCTCTTCTTTCATAGGTGGTCAGTGGTTAGTATTAAACCCCCTTAAAGGAGAACTATAGGGTCAGGGCTTTTCCCCATAGTTCTCCTTAGGGATTCCCCTGCATTGATGGCCAATGTGGGAGAGGACTTTGCTAATGTCACTGGGTGTTTTAGAAACAATATACTATATATAGTAAATAATACATTGTGCTATTATGCACTTTGCTGCACCTTAGAATGTCAGGAATGGGGTGTCACTACAATTTTTCAGTTTTCTAAATGCAAAGGACCTATAGAATATTAGAATAAAAAGTTGGTAGTTGAAAATGTTTATGTTGCACAATTGCACAGATTTTCAGTAAAAAATTCACTAAAATTAATTTTAATGCACATTAACAGAATAGTATTCCCATTTATTTTTGTAACATTTAAAGACGAAACTGTTGAGTAAATAATACCTGAGAAATGTCAAGCCTTATAATGGCACACACTTGCAAAACGGCAAAAATTGTGATGCTCGGTATTGTCCATATGCTTTCAAAAGCCTTTATAGATCATCAAGTTCGAGTTAACCATAAATAATTGCTTGAGAATGAATCCTTTTAATCTGGCGTCTGGATGGCAATACCCATTATGTGTTACCTGATCGTGTGAATACAAGGGTACTTTATTTTATTGGATTTTTAGGGGGGAAGTTCTTTTTTTAATTAAGAAAATATTTTATTATTTATTTAATATTTATTTCAAAATCAGAAAGGAGTCCGCCCAGAACCAGAAGACAACAGAATATGATACATAGGTGAAAAGAGGGAGGTCCTCACCGCATATCTACATAGATATCATCAATATTAAACCTCTAATAGCGAGCATCCAAGGTACATGTGTGAAGTAAAGGCAAATAATTGAGAGAACCAATAGACAAATAGAAACAGTTCTGGAATAAGAAGGAATCTTGAAAATAGAAAAACAGAACACACCAAACAGACTGCGACCAGATGGACCACTGGAAAATGTAGGGGAAAGAGAAAAAAAAGATGGGGCAAGGTGGTGGGAACAAGGGGTGTGGGAGTCCCCCTCCGCTCCACCATCCCAGACACAACTGAACCAATCAGATGAAGGGAAAAACCAGAGAGCATACAGACTGAAACCTGAGAGATCTGATCTGACAACAGAGCACAGTACTCGTAGGTAAAGGTAAAGTCATGTCAATAATACCATGTCTTCCCAAACTGTTCTTGCCTGGGATAGAATGATGCAGACGTCCATGTCCTCAATCTGGTGGAACCACGTGAAGATGGAGGATTTTATTGGATTTTATTGATCTATTTTACGTCGTACAAGATCACAACAAAGTGTTCGTCACACTTCCCTCCTCTTTGCCATGATGAAAGTCAGACTCCTTAACATTTACCCCTAGCATTGCGTTGGCACAGGGTACTATGTAAAAAAGGTTACCCCAGGTAACACTAAGGATAAAATGTTTTTACACAGAATTCCGCACCCAAGTAATTCCCAATGTTACTGCAAAGGAGGCTAATTCTGAAGTGAGGAGCTGCAAAGGTTTTGAATACAACATCTATTTACAATATTGGGTATCATAGTTATTACAGTTTCTCCATCACATATGCATTTGAGGCTAGATGCATTTGGTATTTATTAATTCAGCGTTTTTCATCTTTTATAGAAACATGCTTGCCTGCAGTAAAAAAAAAAAGTTTTTTTTTCTAAAAGTATAGATTTCATAAACATTTTCACATAATATGAGGCATACAAAATCAGGACCTCAAATCATTTTATAGTATATGTCCTCTGCTTTTAGAAAATGTATTGCTTAGGGGGTCCTATCATTTGAAACCATACGTGCATTTTCTTATGTATATGAAGAATGAAAAATAATAGATCTGGTAGGGTAAGAATCACAAGTATGTAATTTATATATAACACTTCCTTGTATTTCCCAATAATTACAGGACTAGGTGCTATACAGGAACTGACTTATGTCAGTTTGGAAGTTCAGTACTCAATTATGGCCTGATTTAACTCCACCTCTGTGCTTTACATGAATCCGTCACTCACTCAAAGCTTCTTATTTAAGTCATTTATCTCATATTATTTTATCTATCACGGAGGCAGAAGCTTATGGATGAATGTCCCAGAAGGGTGTAACTATATATAGTTACCTGGAAACATAAAAGCAACATCTTACAGGTGAGATATACCATCTTATAATAGGCTTGTATTATTTCTAGATTTCTTAATGCAGTACTAAATGCTTGCTAGTCAGAATTGTAGAAGATGTGCAGAATCTGAACTGTGCTGACAAAGAGGCATTGCTAGGATTGGGAAAGACTTGGGGCACCAGTGGGCACCCAGAGGAGGAGTATTAGGCTGCACACGCAGTGTGCCACACTGATTGGCAGATATGGCAAAATTGCTCTAACGCTGTGATTAGATAAATGCTGCCTACACCCTATATAACAATATATAAAGCATATGTATTCTTACATAAAGAATATTATTATTTAGGGCCAGTTCACACCACAAACAGTGCGTTCCGGAGTGGTCAGCCTTTGGAGCGCACTGTATAGCAATACGACCGGCTCCCTGTGTTCAGGGGCGGGAGGGGGCGTAGCGGTGCATTGCAGTCAATGGCACCGCAGCCCCACCCGAACCCGATCGGTAAAAATGCTGCATCTGCTGTATGTTTTAATAGAATATAGACTTCTAAATTAAATGGAAAATGCCCTTTGTCAATGTAAGATCCAAATTATGTTTCTATTCTATAATTGAATCTATTTATCTGTCTGTCTATCTCAACTGCTGACCTCTGCTTTACTAATAATCATTTGTGGTAATGTAATTAAAAACAGGTGGAAGAAGAATATACGTTTCAATAACAAATTTGGAATATACCAAAGAAAAGATGAATATTACAAGCATGAATGACACCCTGGATGAACCCTCTAGCGGCTATAACGAATACTCCTACATACATTTTACCATAGCGGCTGCTGTAGCGCTATGTCTTTGTGTTGCTGGCCTAGTTGGGAATGTTATTGTGTTTTGGTACCTATGCTTCAAGATCCAGAGAAACAAATACACTGTTTATTTTATGAATCTGTCTGCAGCTAATGCCTTGTTTCTTATATTTACTATGTTGCTTTTGATGGTCAATATAAATACACTCGTTGGTACAGATCCTGACTTTATAGGGAAGGAGAATTTATATTTATCCATAGAAATATTTTATGATGCTATGCAGTATTCTGGAATGTTTATCTTTACGGCTGTCAGCATGGAAAGATGTAGCTCTGTCCTGTTCCCCTTTTGGTATCAAAGTCATCGGCCTAGGAACTTGTCCACTATTATGTGCACTGCTCTTTGGATTTTTGGGTGTTTGGAAAGTCTCTCTGAGAACCTTGTGTGTACAACAGAAGCTTTCATGGATCAAACCGTACAGTGTTCAGCAGTTCAAATAATAGTTTTTGTTTTAGCCATTGGGATCTGCCTACCAATTATGGTCATTTCCAGTTTTACCTTGCTTGCCAAAGTAAAGAGGACTTTTAAGCAGCAATACACATTTAAACTGCACATCATCATCATTGTTGTGGTTTTTTTTTTCATCTTATCAGTTCTTCCATTTAATTTTTTGTGGTTTTTAATGTTCTTCAGATTAATACCAACAGATTTGATAACTGCAAGTCTATTCTATGCAACAGTATTTTGTACAGTGTTGAACTGCACTGTCAACCCCTATATTTACATTATTGTTGGGAGAAAGTGGAACCAAACGAGCTGTCACTCAATCCAGGAAACTCTACAAAGAGCCTTTAGGGAGGAAGAGAATGAAGACTCAAAAAGCATTCCATCAAAACACACATAACAAGCCAAACTAACCTTACAGTTGTCTTTTAGATTGTCTTTTAAGAGTAAATCCCTCTGAAAAGGATGAGCTCAGTTTCAGACTGGATGTGATCCAAACCTTAACTCCTCAGTATATGGAAGCTAAGTAGGCCTCCCACCCACAACTAACTATAAACAAAGGGGGGGGATGCTTTTACTGATGTCATTGACCTTACATGGCCATATTAAGTAAATGTCATATAGCTAATTTAACCAATTAGCCTTATAAGGTCAGTGACATTACTGCATCCCACCCCTTTGCTCACATGCCGCTGCAGGCGGGGAATTCCAAGACTACAGCTCATTGGGTGGCAGCAGAAGGAGTTTCCTTCTAGGTTCGGTGGACTTCCTTTCATTTCCAGAGGAGCTCATGTTCGGACTGGGTTTGGTCCGAACCTGAGCTTACCCGTAATCACCAACAATTACCTAGTTTAACAAGAAGATAAGATTCACTCAGGAATTTCAGAATATGAATCTTAAACCAGGAACTTACTGTAGTTTTGTGTGTAAAGCAATAACTGCAAATTATAATGGTGCTGACTGTTTACATTATAGTTCTACATGTGCTAAATTAATGTTAGAATCTCAATGCTTAAAGTGAGGCTATTTTGTTGGAGAAAGCACTGCTAAAGCTAAGCTCATGCCCACTACCTAAACCTTTACTTTACTACTAAACTGTTCCCCATTTGCACATGGCTGCTATAAAGAAATTAGGTTGTTTAAGAGTTTGTTATGCCTTCATTGTATTTTCACACTCCATTTCATTTACATATACTGTAACTAATGGCTTTCACCACATGCCTTCATATTTCTATTCTTATTTTACATAAAGCAGCTATATAGTTTTTTTAGTGGAAAGTGTTAATGACGATGAGCTAAGGGTTTATGACAACTGATTTGCCAATTTATTTGTCCTTAAATACAGTATATTGGTTCTAGTTGCATCTACAGACACCCCATAATAACACCAGACACACTGTAGCTCTAGACTCAGCAGTAAAGTGGGGGATGCCCTTGAATAGGGTCTCTGCACTCACCTATAGGTTTTTTAATGGACATCTTCAGATACATCTTCTCTAGAGTCTCTCCTATCTTCTGGAACTCTTTACTGAAACCTATCCGTCTGTCTCCCACTCTGACTGCATTTTGGTGATCCTTTCAGACTTATCTCTTCAGGGAAGCCTATCCCACCTCATACTAACCACTGAACCATCACGTTCTCAAACAATTCATCCCCACACAGCTACCTCCCCATGTATCACTTGCCCCTCCCTTTAGATTGCAAGCTCTCATGGGCAGGGTCCTCCTTACCATCTTGTCTTGAATTGTATTGTAAGTGTAATGTCTTCCTTATATTGTAAAGTGCTGCGCAAACTGTTGGAGCTATAAAAATCCTGTATAATAATAATACGTGGCTTAAGCATATCTTCATGATAATATGGAAGACAGTTGGCTTTTTGTTGATCATCTCAAATAGGTGAATGTGTTTTTGAATCTTATATGATATTCTTAAACTTATATGTTGTCCTATGTATTCTATAAGGTCTCATGAGCTCCTGAAGAAGCAGTATTACCCATGAAACACGTAGTGGAAAAAAAAACTCATAACGCCTTTACTGAGAAATGATAACTGAATTTGAAAATCTGGTTTATGTAATGTATGAACATGAATGGCATAGTCTGTGGTAGAAGATGTAATAGATGAGGAATAATCAGAAATGTTTGCCAAAGTGAAGCCATTTTATTGTGATTGGGTTACACATATTTCATGCTTTTAACTGTTAAGATATATAAATAAAGTTTCCTAATTTAAAAAAATGTATGTTTTTAATTAGGTACCTTTAAAAATTCAACTAGTTATTTGACGTAGCTATATATCAGAATTGGATGCGGCACCCCTCTTGGATGGTATCTCATCGTACCTAACCTCCTTTAACTCCAGTTCCATGTAAATGATAAGTAAACTACAATCTGAAGTGAAATTGTGCATAAATATTTGCAGCATACATTCTGTTCATATTATATGTTTTTTTTAAATAATAAAACAGAGTACAAGGTATGTTTGATCTGGTGGTTTTTAAACCATTAGCTTCCTAAGGCCAATTAACATAAAACATTATGTGTGTTGTATGCTGCAGTGTTATTCATTTTAAATGGCACCCCTGCGCATAATCGCTGCAGTGCACCACAATGCAGCACAACCCAAAATGCAGACTGCACCTATTTTTTCATAATTTGTTGTGGGTCGCAGCCCATTCATCTTGAACGCATTCGGAAATGTGCCCCAGTGCACAAAATCACGTGCATTGCAGTGCTGTATGCATTGCGTTGTGAATAGTCCCTAAGGGTTAGCTTACACAGTCATTTGCAGTCAATTGGAAAGTGAGGTCAACTCTGTACATTGTTCAATATGGTTCAATTCAAATGTAAACACTGCATTTCACATCTAGCAAAATGCTTCACAAATTAATGTCAGAAGCAAACGAATGCAAACTCATCTGAGTTTCTGTACAAATCTCCCTAAAACAATCTCGCCCCACCCACACATTTTGAGGGTTTCCCTATTCCCTATATGAGAAAAGGCTGCATATCTAGCCATAGCTGCTTGGCCGTTCATATCATCTAGATGTTTCTGCATTGGTGTTTCTGCTATTAGGTACAGTCCTATGCATTCATTCCAATGAGCATCGAGTGGGTTTCAACTGTGTGGTCATCCATCTAGAATTTGATGATAAATGTAAGACATTTGTACTTCTTTGTTATAATAATAACTAGACATGTGCACCAGCAAAAAATGTGTTTAGTTTCGTTTTAATTCGGATTTTGCTTTATTTCGTTTTTCGGAATTCAGGTCGGAAAGTCAATTAGTTTCGGAATTCGGATTCGGACGAAATTCGTTAGCGGAAATCCGTACGAAATTTTGTTTCGTTCGTTCGTTGCAGCACATGTGACATTTAAGAGGGAAAAAACTTTTTTTGTTCACAAATGTCCAAAAAAACGAATCGGAAATTTGGATTCGTTTGCATTCGTTATATCTGTAATTCGGATACATCCGAATTTCCGTCCGAATTTCGATTCGCAACGAAACAAATCACACATGTCTAATAATAACCGATTCATCCAACAAGGAAATTAAGTAGAATGCTCTGAGAGGGAAGGAGAGTATATATGGATGGACATGGAATGAATTAATCATAGAGGGAATCTTGATAGGAGAATGGGTATGGATTGCAGAGGAGGAGAATGAGGAGAGGAGGGGAGAGCATACATAGATATGAGAGATTGGGAATGACTGGAGTACAGAGCAGGCATTGATGCAAGGGAGAGAGAATCATCACAAAAAGGATAAAAAGGAGCATGCAAAAAAGTGGATGAAATTGACCAGAAAGGACAGGAAGTGTGTATGCAAGAGGTAGATAATAATCACATAGGGTATAAGATATGGCATGGAAGGAAGGGGAGGAGAATGATCATAGTGTAGAAGAGAGTGGACATGGAAGTGGAGATAATTAAAAGAGAGGTTTACAGTTTGGCTAGTGGCACAACAGTTTGTGTGCAAAATCTATTCAAAACCACAACCTCACATTCCCCACACCCTCTCCCACCCGTGTATCCCCAAATATCCCAAAAATATTTAGAATATAGACTTCATTCATGTGTTTTCAATAATTTGGCTAGTGTCAGCACAGTACAGGAACAGAGAAATGGCAGGTTTTTATCTTGCCATAAAAAGAGTGTATTATGTGAGACACAATAGCCACAGATTGGTTGGACAGTATGTAAGCTGTTTGGTTAGGCTGCAATATAAGAGAGAAAGAGGCGAGACAAGTTTTATCCTGAAATATAAATGAGTGGTTAATATTTGAGAGACAATAGACACAAATATTGAACAGTGGCTGGGCAGTATGTATGTAACTTAGTAAGCTCACATTGTAAGTAGGAGAGATGAGGCAGGTTTTATCTTGAAAAAGAAATTAGAGAGTATTATTTGTGAGACAATAGCTACAATTAATGAACAATAGCTAAACAGTATGTAAGCAGCTTGGTAAAGTTGCAAAGTAACATTATGGGATGAGGCAGATTTCAACTTTCAATAGACATTAGCATGTATTATTTCAAAGACAATATCCACAAATATTGTTTAGTGGCTAAACTGTATGTAAGCAGCTTGGTTAGGCTGCAATATAAGAGGGAGAAAAGAAGTAGATTTTATCTTGAGATAAATATTAGTATGTATTATCAGAGAGACAAATATTTTTAAGTGCTGGAGCACCGGAATAGGCTACAAATGTTGAGGCACAAAGCATTATTTACCCTGATGAATGAAAGCTTAGTCTGTAACATCAACATCAGGGGTTTTGTAGTCACTGTTAATCCAAGATAGGTTCATTTTATTGAAAGTGCATACTGTGCAAGCTCCTTCACTCCGATGTACAAGAGGCAAACATTCCCTTCCTCTAAATGGTACAAATCGACCAACGCTTTGTTCTGCAGAACATGCTTACCCCTACTACCTCCGCATGCAGAACTTATGCCTCTCACTTTGGGTCTGCCTGACATGTTAAATAAATGGGAGTGCTTAAACTTAATGGCAGCTATGACAACAGGGGAAATAGATAGGTGGTTATTTGGTGCAAACTACTTTATGCAGTGATATACTGCAAACAACCAGTGTCCTACGAACCCTAAAATAAAAAAAAACTACGAAAAGAAAATATACATCCCCAAAAAATAAAACACTAAAACCAAAACCATTTTTTTTTAACTAGCAGAAAATAAAAAACAATGAAACACATGGTACAATAAAAGACTGGAGGGGGGCCCAGCAGCTGGACAGCAATTATAGTTGTTGCTCACACCAACAAAAAGGTTGTCCCAAAAGGGACTGTTGGGTCTGTAAACGTGATGTGTATGTGTGTGTGTGTGGGCGGTACACAAGAATATGTACCCAACCACCATACTGCAATCAACAGAATGTAAGTGCAACATAGAGAGCTACAGTCTCCTATAACAGTGTCCATGTGTGAGCTGCATGCATCACCACACCTGTGTACTCTAAGTTCCAACATTCCTGCCACTGTATGCTCCGCTAGTGAGCCTGCTCCCTTTGTGCTTTGTGTATCCTGAACCTCAGTGTTGTAACAGACTCTCTCCGCTGTGAAGAATGTGAAGAAAAATGTACCCACTGAGGTGTACGAATGCAAACGAACCCAAATTTCCATTTCCGAAATTCGGTAGCGGTAGTTCGAACGTTCGTTTCGATTTCTGTTCGTTTCTTATTCGTTTCTTATTCGTTTCGTTCGTTGGAGCAAACTGACATTAGAGAAGGAGAAAAATATTTTTTCCCCCTCAAATGTCACTTTGCTGCAAACGAACGAAACGAATAAGAAACGAATAAGAAACGAACAGAAAACGAAACGAACGTTCGAACTACCGCTACCCAATTTCGTCCAAATTCCGAATTCCGAATCCGAATTGACTTTCACACCCGAATCCCGAAAAACGAAATAACACAAATCCGAATTTGAAACGAAACAAATTTTTTGGCAGTGCACATGTCTGGTTATAACCCAGGTATGGCTCAGGAGTCCTCCAAATTTTAAAATAAGAGCTAGTGTGTCTCAGGGGGCCGAACTGTGACAGTAGAAGTAAAAGAACTCCATGGTGTCAGTGGTGAGTGGGAGTGAAAAACTGCCCAGGCTTCAGTAGGAGTAAAAAATGCCCTGTGTCAGTAGTCACGTCTTACTACGATAATAATGTTATAATGTATTTATCAATGACAAGGGTGACAAGCAAGGATGACACAATGGCACTGAAGAAAAGTAGAAAGCAAGCTAGATAACACCCGCGGTACTAAACATTGCAGACAAAAACTATATAAAGATACATAACCTGGACACACACATCATAGTGGGTAGATTAAAAAGCAAACTGACAAGACATCAATAGACTTCAGAACTACAATAAATACTACAGAAGGAGGACTAGATAAACACTGAACGCTGCAGACCACAGCTAGACTCAAGCAAGGAAAATACAGGGAAATCAAACACAGATGGGAATGGAGGGTGGGAAAGACAGATAAAAGAGGACTGACAAAAAATAGAAGGGGGGCCAAATTACATGGCTTCATTGTAATAAAACTTTGACAGTGTAAATACATCTTATCTGACAGTTGTAGTTTCACTTCCGTTTTAATGCAGTCTTTTGACAACAGAAGGGTTGACAGATCGACAAAGACCCTGAACAGGTTATGATGTTCGGGGATATTAGCACATGTGGTGAGCGCTAAACAATGCAGTCTACTCGCAATATCTTCGGTTTAAGGGCTCGGTAGCCCACTTTTATTCAACACAAAGTTCATAAATCCATCTTGGATACCCACGCAGGGGTTGTCAGCATAATTCATGAAAGGCTTTAAAGCAACACAAGAATAGCCTCCTGGCTTCCACTTTAAACATTGGCACTTCTGACCCACTGGTCCTCTTTGAAGTGCTGTCCCACACTTGTACTGGTGGCCCCTCAGGCTCACGGCTCTCCTAGCCTCACCAGTTCTCTCCCAGCCTCCCTGGCTGTCTTAGTGTGCCTCCAGCACACTCACCATCTGACTTCTGGGGGCGTTCTCCTGACACCTGAACACGGTCTGTTCCTCTTTCCCAGCAGGAGCTAATTCCCCTAGCCAGCACCCTTTCCTTAAGGGTTGTGCACACCTGTGCAATCATCGGATGCTGGCCACTGCTAAAGCCTGGATCTAGGCCTGGGGATCTCATCTTTCCTCCAGAATCCCCTTGAAACCTCCCGGTTCCAGGATCCCAAGCAGAATCCAGACAATCCCTTGCTTCCTGATACATCTCAGCCCATCTGGCTGAGAGTCCCAGGTGCTCATCACATCCAATTCTACAGTGGGATTGCCACACAATACCACAAGGTTGAAATGTGTAGCTGCATCTGACAGTGTGCACTTTTTGAGCAGCAATGCACACCTTATATCAGCAAGAGAAACTTTGGTCAAGATAACATTCTGCTAAGTATCTCTCCCCACACATGAACATTCTTGAATCGATTTATACATGAGAGAGTACTTTGTTAATGTGACTGGGTGTTTTTTGATACAATATATAAATGGTACATTGCGTTATTATGCACTTCCTGCACTTTATAATGCCAGGATTGGGCTGTCAGTACAGTACAGAGGTAGAAGAATAATAAAGTATGAGGCCATCAAGTAAGTTAAACCCCCGTAGTGTTACGTTTCCCCCGAAGAAAAACATGTAGATAAAGTTGCATTTAAAATGCAAATTACAGACCTGAAAATTACTTAAACCCCAAAACTTTATTTTCTTATGGAGAGGACCTATGGAATAAAATGATGTTAGTTGCAAACTTTTATGCTGCATAATATTCATGCAACTGTTTTTCAAACCAAAGTGTGGTGATACCCAATATGTGGTACCTCATTGCTGTGTACCTACAGTATGTACATCCTAGATGTGTGACTGTGTGTGTATGTGCATGAATGGGGCGAAAATGGGGACTTTTTAATCCTATTGTATTTTATTTATTTGACTTTATTACTATCACAAAGGGGATAACAAGCCCTTATGTGATAGTATATTTCAAAGAGACAGGTCCTCTTTATGGGGGCTTTAGGGGTCTGTTAGAACCCCAATGTATTTTTCTACACAGCCTGAAAACAAATCAAAGACTGACAGTACTGGATTTTTTTTACATTACTGGACAAAATCTGACAGCCACAAATTCAGACGTTTTTAGAGCAAAGCGCCTTCAGGTTCACAACAAATGGGTCTATTCACGAAACAGCCGAAGTATCTAGCCGTAGCTTCGGCCGATCCTTCGGCTAGATTTGGCCCCAGGACCCCAAATTTTGGCCATAAGAATGCATTGCTAGATTCCTATTGGCTATTTCAATTTGCAATAGCCAATAGCAAACTAGCATTGCACCAGCCCTCTGCTGCAGTTCTCCATCAGGTCCACCAATACTGATTGACAGCAGTAGAGGGCGGGTACAATAGCTATTTTGCAATTGGCTATTGCAAATTGAAATAGCTACGGTAATAGGAATCTAGCAATGCATTCCTATGGCCAAAAACTTTTTTTTTTCTATTCTGACACGGCTCCGTGTCAGAATAAAGAAAAAGAAAGATAAAAGCAGTGTTTCTCTCCTTGGCCCCCGGGAGCGGGAGACTCCCGCTGCGCCCGGGAGAGTTTTTTTTTTCTTTTTTTTGACGGCAGCAGAACCGCTGGCCAATAGAAAACAGTTGGGCGGAGCTAGCTGTCACTGCTAGCTCCGCACAATCGTTTTCTATTTATTTTTTTCTACTTTTTAAACAATTTTTCTGTTCTGCTCGGTACCACAGGGGGACCGAGCAGAACAGAGCCGGATGCCACTCAGCGGCATTCGGCTATTCACTCACTGCTGTTCGGCATCTATAAGAATAGAACGCCGAACTGCCGGAGGTTCGGCTTAGCCGATCCAGATGTTGGATCGGCTGAATAAAACTCTTTCTGCACTTCGGGTCGGCCGAACGTGCTGAGCATGTTCGGCCGACCCGAAGCCACCTGATATACGGCTGGAATCAGCCGTACCAGCCTGAAGTGAAACCGAACAGTGTTCAGCTCACTTCGCTTTAGGTCGGTCATTCACTCGGCTGCCAACGGCAGCTTAGTGAATAGACCCCAAAGTGTTTGTTACTCCTCCTTCTGCTTTGCCATCCTGATATACAGACTCTTAGCATTTACCCCTAGCGTCACTCAGGCACCAGGTACTAAAGAGGTTTATTCTGAAGTCAGGTTGTTTATAGGTCACATATTTACAATTTTAGGTATCATAGCTTTTATAGTTTCTACATCGCACATGGATTTGGGAGTAGATGCATTTGGTATTTATTAACTCATCATGTCATCTTATAAAAAAAATATCATGTTTGCATGCACTAAAATGTGTTTGTTTTTTTACAAAAAATTTAGATTTTTATATATTTGCGCAAATATCACATGGCATACAAAATCAGGACTAAAAAAAATGCATAGTATAAGTCATCTGCTTTTAGAAAATATATTGCTTAGGGGTTCTTTAGTATAATTTTAAACCATATGTGCATTTTCTTATGTGTATGAAGAATGAAACCTTGGTCTGGTAGGGTAGGTGTCACAGATATGTAATTGTTACATAACACTTCCTTGTATTTCCTAATAATTACAGGTTTACGTGCTATATAGACGCTGACTTCTGTCAGTTTGGAATGTGGCACAGAATTATGTTCTAATGTAGCTCCACCTCTGTGCTTTATATGACTCCATCCCTCATTGAAGTCATTTATCTCATATCGTTGCATCTCTCACAAAGGCAGAAGCTTATGGATGATTGTCCCAGAATGGCGTAACTAGATATATATGTATATATATATATATATAGAGAGAGAGAGAGTTACCTGGAAGTATAAAACAACATATTACAGGTGAGATCTACCATCTTATAATAGGCTTGTATCATTTGTAGATTTCTTAATTATCAATGTCAGTTTATAATGCTAAACGAAAGGCTTACTGGTCGGCCCCGCTGGCTGTAAAAATACCTGAACAATCTGATTGGATGCAGGCATTGTTCAGGTATTTTGAGAGGAATCTGTTGCACGTTTTCCATCTGACCATAGAAAATCTGCAGATAATCTATAGTTATATGGCCAGCTTAATGTTAATTTACTGAAGCTGTAATCACATAGTATCAGGTTTAAATATAACCTATGACTAGCATAACACCAAAAAAAACCCTTCTCTGGTCATTTACATACACGGTAAAGATTTTAGCAAACTACTTTGAAAATTTCGACACAGTGTTGTTTGTATTGGAACTCACATGTGCCTTCTACTCCTGTCTTACTTTCCATAACCACTTACAAGTTTCAAGTGGGCGGCTCTTTTTATGTTATAGTCGCATGATCAGTACCAGTGTTATAAAAAGGAAATAAAACAACACATTATTGGTTTATGTGGAACTCCAGTCCAAATGTTTTTAGTTTTGGAAAAACTTGGGAAGGTGGAAACATCTGGCAGGTTTTTAACTCCGTGTTCCCAACTGGGAATAGAAAGTAAGAGGAAAATCAACATTTTGCACAGTCACTGAAACAGGAATTCTCCTTCCTTGAACAATAGTTTATTACACAACTTCCAAAGGTGCAATTTTTCCTCTTTGGAAAGATTTCCCCTCACTTTTTGACAACAGAATAGTATAGGAAACAAAAGGAAATTTCCCCAGTAAGGCCTGGTTCACACCTGAGCAGTTTTTTCACCTTTCCGCTTGTATCAATACGGGCAGAAAAGCGCAAAACACAAAGATCAATGCATTCCAATGTGAAACATTTACACCTGAGCGCTCGTATGCAGAAAGGGTACATGCACGATTTTCTGGGTGGTCGTTCTGATTGTGGTTGTAGCGGTGAACGTGCATTTTTGTCTGTGTGACTAAACCATTTGTCCAAAGACTAAACCAATATGGCTTAATAAAACTGTAAAACAACACGTCAAGGAGCAGCATTTATAAAATATAAGACGGAGGGGACGGCATTGGCGTTCCTTAACTACAAAGAATGTAACAAAAAATGCACACTAGTAATCCGGGCAGCTAAAACTGAGTGCGAAAAGCATATCGCCGCAGATAGTAAAAAGAACCCCCAAAAATTCTACCAATATATTAACAGTAAAAAGGTGAGAAAGGAGCAGATAGGCCCAATAAAGGACGAAAACGGGAAGCTAGTCACAAACGACAAGGAAAGGGCCGAGGCGCTGAACGCTTTTTTCTCCTCAGTATACACTCAGGAGGGAAACGGGTTTGACACACATGATAAAACTCCCAGTTTAACCAAAAATATACCCCAGTGTTTGACGGAAACAGGGATACAACAAAGACTTAAAATCCTCAATGCAAATAAAGCAGTGGGTCCGGATAACTTGCACCCAAAAGTACTTAAGGAACTAAGCCAGGTTATAACTAGACCATTAATACTCATTTTTAAGGACTCCTTAATGACTGGTAGGATCCCCGGTGATTGGCGGAGGGCTAGGGTAGTATAGAGCGGTCAGGGTCTGGAACTCACTGCCGCAGGCGGTGATTTCAGCAAAGAATGTTGAATTGTTCAAGAAACTTTTGGATGATTTCTTAAGGGACCGTAATATACAGGGGTACAAGTAGTACTCTTAAGAATGAGATCCTATAGGTTGGACTTGATGGACTGATGTCTTTATTCAACCTCAAATACTATGTAACTATGTGTGTATGAACGTGCAAACAAAGTGTGAAAACGTGCTGAATTGCATACGCTTAGGTGTGAATGGAAGCTAGAAAAATAGTTTTGGTTCCACTTAATATTCTAATTAAAATGTGCCCCATGTGTGAAATTTCTACTTTTAGTCTTAGAAATATCCACTTTTGCCTCCATCTTTGGTTTATTTTATTTTTCTTGCTCATGATTAGGTATTCTTCGCAAAGTGAATTTTCACCACATTTACTAACCTAAGGCAAACTTTCCCTGCAGAGTGCAAATTCGCTTGCAAAGTGAACAGCCTGTTTGCCTTTACTAAATCAACATCTATCTATCTATCTATCTATCTATCTATCTATCTATCTATCTATCTATCTATCTATCTATCTATCTATCTATATCTCTATTGCTGATTTCTGCTTTACTAATAATTATTTGTGGTAATCTTTTTAAAACAGGTTGCAGAAGAAGATTTGTTTTAATAACACTTTCGGAATATATACTAATACCAAAGAAAAGATGAATATTACAAGCATGAATGACACCCTGGATGAACTCCCTAGCGGCTATAACGAATATTCCTACATACATTTTATCATTGCGGCTGCTGTAGCGCTATGTCTTTGTATTGTTGGCCTAGTTGGAAATGTTATTGTGTTTTGGTACCTACGCTTCAAGATCCAGAGAAACAAATACACAGTTTATATTATGAATCTGTCTGCAGCTGATGCCTTGTTTATTATATTTACTATTTTGCTTTTGATGGTCAATATAAATACACTCGTTGGTACAGATCCTGACTTTATAGGGAAGGAGAAATTATATTTATTCATGGAAATATTTTATGATACTATGCAGTATTCTGGAATGTTCATCCTTACAGCTGTCAGCATGGAAAGATGCAACGCTGTCCTGTTCCCCTTTTGGTATCAAAGTCATCGGCCTAGGAACTTGTCCACTATTATGTGCACTGCTCTTTGGATCCTTGGGTGTTTGGAAAGTCTCCTTGAGAACCTTGTGTGTACAACAAAAGCTTTCAAGGATCAAACCGTACAGTGTTCAGCAGTTCAAATAGTGGTTTTTGTTTTAGCCATTGGGATCTGCCTACCAATTATGGTCATTTCCAGTTTCACCTTGCTTGCCAAAGTAAAGAGGACATTTAAACAGCGATACACACCTAAACTGTATATCATCATTATTATTGCAGTTTTTGTTTTCATCTTATCAGTTCTTCCATTTACTTTTTTGTGGTTCTTAATGTTCTTCAGAATACTACCAACTGATTTGATAACTGCAAGTCTATTCTATGCAACAGTGTTTTCCACAGTACTTAACTGCACCGCAAACCCCTACATTTACTTTATTGTTGGGAAAAAATGGAAACAAAAGAGCCCTCACTCGATCCAGGAAGCCCTCCAAAGAGCCTTTAGGGAGGAAGATTATGAGAATAATGATTCACAAAGCAACAAAACAACTAACACGTCAAGCCAAACTAACCTTACACCTGCCTAATAGATTGTCAAAAATAAAGCCCACCAACAATTACCTTGTATTACAAGAAGATATTATTTACTCAAGAATTTAAGAATATGAATCTTAAACCAGCTGTAGTTTTTTTGTGGAAGGCATCGAATGGAAATGATGTTGACTGTTATACGATAAAGTTCTAAATATTCTAACTGGCTGTTAGATTCTCAGTGATTAACGAGAACCACTCACAGAGAAACACTGCTTAAAGGAGAACTATGAGGTGAGTGCTTTTCATTCACTGCATAGTTCTAGCCGACCTGTGACAATGAGACTGTCACAGGTCGGCTCAGTAGATCGGGAGGTGAGCGAACACATACCGGCGTTCGCTTACCACTCGATCCTGTCACGGCTCTCTGCCGTGACAGGGGAGCGGCTGGATTCCCCTCTCCCCGCTCCGATCCGCCAGAGCTGACTGGCGGAACGGACGGGGGAGGGGGCGTGTACAGCTGGCTCTGCCTCTAGATAGGCAGAGTCAGCTGTCAGTCACGCAGCTGAGCGGATCTCGACATCGATGTCAGGATCCGCTCCGGCTGTGGCGTCTCAGTATACCGTGAGCTGTAGCTCGCGGTATACTGAGCCTAGGGTGACGGGAGGACGCTAGTTACCCTAAGGAGAACTATGGGGAAAAGCCCTGACCCCTTAGTTCAATAGGCAAAAAAGCTTGTTCCCTGGAGTTCTGATATACCATATATATCCCCTTTAATGTTTAATTTATTATTGAAATAGATCATCAAGGTCATGTAACCAAAAGTAATCAGAACAAAAAAAGGTAACAGTGTTTTAACAGGGAGAACACTGTAAAAGAAGGTTACTAAACAGACCGAGACCTATAGTTTTATAAAAGTATAAACTTTATTGATTACAAAATATCATATTCGGTGTCTGTTAACTCACTTCTCAGAGATCTCATAAAAGAACAACGTTGTTCATAGCGCTCATACACCCATTCATTCATACAAACTAAGCGTTCCCACAAACTTTGGCAGTATTTAGATTCTTGAGAATTTCCTAAAAAGGAATTTTCTTAGGTTTTACACCTGTTTCCACTCCATAATTATGTTCCTGCTTTAAGATGATGTAAGAGGTGAAAATCGGGGAGGAAGATCTGTACTCCCGATTTACTTTAGGATATAACTCTGGCCAGTTTTCGTAGTCTTTGCACCCGACAATGTGGTTTATATGGATTACTTATAAATTTTTGGTTATAAGGAAGTCTCTTTGTTTCATTGCAGTTCTTAAGACCATGTAATCCACTAGAGTTTTGTGTATATGTACTGGTCTTGATATAACAACAACACCTCTTATTCATTCATGCCTAAAGAATCTCCAAGTTTTCCCATAATATATAGTTCCTCCTGATGTACAGTATATTCAAGGGTGAGACTTGTGCGGGACCAGTTATTATTGTATAATTGTCAACCGTACTCACAGTTCGTTGTCTCTTACCCCTCCTTTCTTTTTGGATCCGGGGGTTCTTTTTCTGTTTTTTCAGTACTGTCACCAGCGCATGGTTGGTCAGTGGTGGTTCTTGATCTCAAGGCTTTTTTCAGTTACTTCCCCGAGGTTCTTTAGTGGTATCCTAAAACTCCTTTTTTCCGATCCAATCTGTCCCATTTGTTTAGTGCTATCTCCGGCAGTTGGTTGGCCTGTGGTTATTTCCAATCTCCTGGTCCTCAGATACTCTACCAACACTCCAGCACTGTTCTTTGGGGATTTTAGTGATTCAAAGGCATGCAGATTTTCATCATTTCTGTTCAGGAATCATAGTTATCCGTCAGGGAAATGCCGTTTGTGTAGATACACCTAGCATGTTTAACACACACTCAGAAGTGGACGCGTTTCGCTCCGCCCATCGGAGCTTCGTCAGCACCCCTTAGTTAGTGACCCCTTAGTTCTCCTTTAAGGCAAACTCACACACACTACCTAATTCTGTCCTTTACTACTAAACTATTCCTTATTTAAACATGGCTGTTATCCAAAAATTTGGTGCTTTTAGACTTTGGTGTGGTTTAAATGAGCTCTCACATTTAATATTATTTACATATAACTGATGGGTTCAACAACATGCCTTCTTCTTTTCTTATTCTTATTTTACATGAAGCAACTGTACAGTTTTTGGATCCATAAATATAATGACTACAGTTCCATGTAATTGGAAACTAAAGCAAAATCTGACATGTAATTGTGCATAAATATTTGCAGCACACACTGTGTCCATATTTTATTTTTATAATAAAACTGAGTACAAATTATGTCTGGTCTTGTGGTTTTTTTTCAACCATTAGCTTCCTAGGGCCTATTTACACTAAGGCCTGGTTCACACCTGGGCGTTTTACAGCGCGTTCCTACGCTCTGTAAAACGCTCAACATGTGAAAGCCAATGATTGCCTATGGGCATGGTTCCCACCTGGGCGTTTTACAGCGCGTAGGAATGCGCTGCAAAACACCCTACGCCCAAAGAAGTACAGGAGCTTCTTTGGGGCGTATTTGCCGCTCGTATCCATTGGGATACAGCCAGGTAGCCCTCGGAAACGCGCTGGTTTTTTTACCACGAATCGCGTTAAAAACGTGCGACGCGAAACGCATGACAAACATGCATATTTGATACGCCTAGGTGTGAACCCAGCCTAAACGTTATGGACATTGTTAAGATGCTGTACCATTCATTGTGAATGCCATCCCAATGCACAATCGTTGCAATGCACCACGGTGCATAATGCATGGTGTCCACTGTGTTCAGCAGGACAAAATGCAGGCTGCGCCTATTTTTTTGGTGAAGTTGTTGCAGCATTCATTTTGAATGGGCTGCTGAGTACAGCATGCTGCAATGTGCTGCAATGTGCCCCAATGCACAAAACAGCGTTGTGTGCTTTGTGACGTGATTGGTCCCCAAGAGCTAGTCTACATAGGCATTTTAAATTAGTTTGAGATGACACTGAGGTCAATTCTGTGTACACTGTTCCATAAGGTCTAGTTTAAAATGTGAACACTGTCTTTCACATCTAGCAAAATGCTTCACAGACTGATGTCAGAGGCAAACTACAATGTACACTGATCTAGGTTTCTGTAGAAATCTCCTTAAAAAAAGCTAAGCAACGAATTTCCCAGGCCCAGCCACACTTATTGTGAGGGGTTTCTGTTTTGTCCCTAATACAAATGTCAATGAAACATGGCTACAAATCTAACCCTAACTACTTGGCTGTTCACATTTTTCCAGTGTAGCTTTTCTGCTCTTAGGTACTTACCTTCAGTGAATTAATTCTGTTGGGCATTTCTGAAGAGTGGGTTTATGAAGAGCCGTCATCCATCTAGAATTTAATAGGGGTCTACTCACTAAGCTGCCGTAGGCAGCTGAGTGACTAACCGAGCCCAAGCGAAGTGAGCCGAATGCTGTTCGGCTATTCACTTTAGGCTGGTACGGCAGATTCTAGCTGTATATCGGCTGAAATCGGCTGGCTTCGGGTTGGCCGAACATGCTCAGCATGTTCGGCCGACCCGAAGTGCAGAAGGAGTTCGACTCAGCTGATCCAACAGCTGTCAGAAGCAGGCTGTTGGCCCGCCAATAGTGGGCCGCTCAGCCAGCTTCGGCTTTCACCTCGACTCAGTGCTGCAAGGGTTAAGTGCTTGTTTTTTTGGTCAAAAATAACAAAGTTATACTCACCCGATCCTTCAAGCGCGCCGGCCGTGACATCGCTCCCTCCTGCCTGTCTCTTCCTACGTTGCAGTGATGGTATGCCCCTTGGTGTCTTCACGTCCTACACACTGTGTATAGAATGTGATGACTCAGGACCTTAGACCGCTGCAGCGGAGGGGGCGAGAGGCTCCAAGGACTGGTCTAAGAACAAGCCAGCTCAGTGGGTCAGGTGAGTATAACTTTTATTTTGACTCTAGGCAAAAATGAGCACTTAACCCTTGCAGCGCAGGTGTAGCCCCACTGCAAGGGTTAATACATTTTGTACTCTGCCTTAATTAGTTAGTAAACAACCCCTGGGTTTGGGTACTATACAGATGCTGACTTTTGGAAATTTGGTATTCAGTTTTGTCCTGAACTAGTTACATAGTAATTGAGGTTGAATAAAGACATCAGTCCATCAAGTCCAACCTATAAGATCTCATTCATAGGTGTACTACTTATACCCCTGTATATTATGGTCCCTTAAGAAATCGTCCAAAAGTTTCTTGAACAATTCCACATTCTTTGCTGAAATCACCGCCTGCGGTAGTGAGTTCCAGACCTTGACCGATCTAACAGTAAAGAACCCCCTTCTCTGTACTTTATATGACTCTATGGGGGTGATTTACTAACCTAAACACACACACACACTAGGTGTGTGTGATTTTCACACAGCAAAACGTATTTATCAACCAAAAAGTCTCTAAAAGCATATTTCCACTAATGTCATATATGGAAAAATCATGCACATGATGCATATATAATGCTGCTTCACAGTTTAGACAAAAATGGTTAGCTCATGCATTTACATTCCTTGCATTCATCAACGCAAGCAACACAACATAGAGCTAATTTACCCAACATCACCTTGGAATTCATTAAGGGCTTTGCACAACACACCTGCTGGGTGTGTACACATTACAAAGGTGTTTAGATTCCACCTATAGATCATGCTGGGAGGGAACACACTGCAGAGGTGTATACACGTTCGTGGTGTGTTTATAAGGTTAGTAAATCAACCCCTATCACTCAGACACAGCATCTTATTTACACTTTTATCTCATATCACAAAGGCAGCTTATAGATGATTGTCCCAGAATGGTGTAACTATATAGTTACCTGGAGACATAAAAACAACATATTACAGGTGAGATCTACTATCTTATAATACGCTTGTATCATTTTTAGTTTTCCTAATATTCAATGTCAGCTTACAGTACTAAACTAAAGGCGTGCTAGTCAGAATGTATAAGATGTACAGAATATAAACTGTGCTGGCCTATATTAATTTCCACTGATATAGACTATTTGTAATTTTTTTAAGACTTTTTTATATCGGAAGAAAGGTAACTTTAGAAAGTAGATGTATTTACATCTTTCTTGCATTTATGGCAGTGATTTTAGACCCCAGTTTTAGATTTGAAAAATATCACTGCCTTCAGAGATGCCATTTTTTTGTTTGTTCCAACACGAGGAATTGAGTGGATTTGTCAGTTACTTGTCAGGTCTAATGGAGCAATACAGAAGCCGTAATCATATATTATGATACTTAAATTAAGCCCGCCAGTAGCATAACTCAATTTTTGCTGAAAAAATATAATCCTCCTTTTAGTCATTTACATTGGCTTTGACTTAAAGCACCACAGCTGCTAGGGTCAGTGTTTTCCTGACCAAGCTAGATTGCAACCTTCGGGGGCAGTATTAGCAGGGTGCTGCTGCTGATACTGCCCATACACTCAGGCTCTATCCTTCCCCTGTAAAGTACTCCAACCCCCAATGTCATACCCTAGTTCCATTGATTTGCTGCTTTAAATTACCACATTATGCTACTGTCAGAACTATTGGGCAGAAAGGAATCAATTTCATAGGCCTATACATCTTATTTTACAGATTTGTATATGGGCATACTGGTAGCCATTTTGTCTGCTTGCATAGGAGGTCAATGCGAGTTCATTCTTCTTGGACAGAGACTTTCACAGAGAAGAAGTTAGGAATTTTAGCATAAATATTCTCAGATCGTAAATTGTGGGGATCTCAAGACGCGCATCAGTTAAGGATGGTGCCAGCCTATGTAGGTCCAGATTGATCACTTCCATTGAGCACAATGAACAAGAGACCAGAACGTTTTAAAGATTTTTTTTTTTCTTTGCTCAATGAATAGAAGAAAGGGGCTTATTTAAAAGTTGCTTATGAAACCTTACTGTTCATTGCAGTTATAATAATTAGTAATAATGTTATTATATTATTATATCATATGCAGCATCTATATGCTTATGTTATTGACTGATTTCAAGTAAAATGTTATACATGTACTTTTATAATATCCAAACTATATTCATTATATATTGTTTAAGTGTACCCATTGAAATATATTAGTGTGTATTATTAATATGGGGTTTTTATATTTTAAGTGCAAAGAATTAGGTGGTACATGCCAATGCATTTTCTTTTCTTTGAATGTGTTAAGAACCACTGGGTCTTGAGACTAATTACCTCACTTTCAAAGTATTTGAGAAAGAACATTAATTGCTCTAGGTAAGACTTTCTTAAAGTTGTATATCTTTAAGTAGACAATAAGTCTGATGGGTGTTATCAGGTATTGTCACTTTTTTTATATTCATGGCTTTCTCCAAAAGCTTAGGTCAGAGGTTATCTTTCTACTCGATCTTTAGAAAATAGTAAAATTAAATAAATGCTCCCAACTTTTATATAGAACAATAGTGCCCCCTGGTGGTGATTGTGAGGGAAAGGTATAGGGTAAAGTGATATATCTGACGTCATGGTTCACGTCAATAATCACGTGAAAGACAAAACCAAGCCCACATTCCAGGGGGAGATAAAGGAGGTGACATGAGCCAAGAGGGGAACCAGATCCAAATTCCAACCGAGGGAGGCAGTAAGAAATTACATTCTAAGGGTATAGGTCAGAAGCTGAAGACGGCTGTCCAAAGGAAACTGAACTAAAGAGAACCTGACCATCCCTTGTTTCTGAACGGTGGCCGATGACTTCTCTCAGACAACTAATTTTAAATTGCTGGTAAAGTATACATTTCTATCTTTATATTAGGCAATTGATTAGCCATATATATATATATATATTCGGGTAAACCATTGAGTTCTTGTAGGATCTAGATTGATTTGAGATAATTTTAACTGCAGTACAAATTATGTCTTTCAATCTTGGGAGATAAATATATACATTTGTATAATCTCCAGGAAACTGGTTTCAGTTTCTAGTCAAAGGTCTAGTCTGACATATATTTAATTAAATTGGTGGACATTTGTCTTTACTTTAGAATATAGTCTTGTCTCATTGCCAAACCTGTGCATGATGGGACAAGTCTTGCCCATGCGCTGTTAAAAGTTTGAGTTTGTGAACATCTGTTGCTGGGAGAAGTCACATGTCAATTCTGAACCTTTTGTTTTCTTATTCTGTGAGATACTGATAAGATACCCATTACATTTAAAAAGTCATTTTTATTTGGTTACATTTATCTTTTGAATAATATCCTGTGGTTACATTTTATGCATTACCTGGGTTATCAAATTGATTGATATTATCTGATCCATTTTTATTGTTATTTTTATTGTTATTCTGCACTGATTTTTAATTAATAAATATATATATATTGTATACTTTTGTATTCCTCTTGTCTTCAAGTCAGCGCAAATGAAAGAACTCGTATAAATTTAGATTTATGGAAATAAGTTGGGAATCTCCTTAATTATAGATCCTTATTTGTTTCCATAAACAGAAAACTGTATATCAGAGCAGTGTAAACATCCTGACACTACTCCCAGTGCTACACCCTCCGTTAGGGTATTAGAGATTGAATATATATCATGCTTACTTAGTACAGGCAAGATCTGAAAAAATACAGGAACTGGAAATGCTCAGAGTGAGACTTTTAAGAATGGTGGATTAAATTTAAAAAGTGGCATAATAGTCAAGCTTTAGCCTCTCCCAGGGGCATCCCGAGGCTGGGTGACACCAGGAGCGGTAACCGAGTGTCACCCCGCCGATACGTCACCACGGGCGTGCGCCAGTCTTCTGATACCTGCCAGCGGCCATCTTGGTGATGGACGCCGGCAGAGAGAGGGGGGGACAGTCACCGGCAGGATAAGGTATGCCGACGGTGTCCCCTTCTCCTGATACTGTCGGGCGTTCGGTCCATGACCGAGTGCCCAACTTTTTAGAGGGGTGTGACACCAAAATGACTGTCATTTTGGTGTCACCCCTCCAATGGTGTCACCCGGGTGCGGGCCGCACCCCCTTGTGACGCCACTGGCCTCTCCTAAGCTCCATCTACTCAAAACCTTTTAGGTCCCATTTTATTTTATGTGCTTTCTGGGTTTCCTGCAGCAAGAACCTACAGATTCTTGTGGCAGGTATCCTAGGTGTGCCCATTCAGGTCCCAGTCACACCATCAAGAGTGTGTTCCAGTGCGTTCGGCCTCTGGAACGCACTGGAATGCAACCCAGCTGTCACACTTTGTTTTGGGTCGGGAGGGGGTGTTGCGGTGCATTGAAGTCAATGGCACCACAGCCATGCCCCCCGCCCGCGGCGAGATCGTGGCACAGTGTGCCTGCGTTCCGGTCCAGTGCCATATGCAAAAAATAGTGCATGAAGCATTTTTTGCAGATCGCACTGGAGCGGAACTCGGGTGGAGGCGTGGCTGTGGTGCCATTGACTTCAATGCACCGCCACGCCCCCTCCTGGTCCAAAACAAAGTAGGCCGGCTAAGTTGCGTTCTGGTGCTTTCCAGAGGCCGAACACACTGGAACACACTCTTGATGGTGTGACTGGGCCCTTATGTGTGGCTGGTTTGCCCATTTAAGTTATTGACAGGGTAACAGCAACCGCATCTGTCCGTGGCTGGCCGCATGTAATTGCACATGGTACTATTGCCTGCAGATCGGGGAGACGCTTGTTCCAGGATGCAGAGAGCTTAATTCATGAATTGTACAAATCACTTCTATTTGTCTTGAATGCAGTCATTTGTCCAAAAATTTCATTTTTCATGTACCGTATATACTCGAGTATAAGCCATCCCGAATATAAGCCAAGGTACCTAATTTTACCAAAAAAAACTGGGAAAAAGTATTGACCTGAATATAAATCTTTAAAAGTGTATGTTGCATGTCTCCCAACTTCCTAAGATGAGAAAGAGGGACACCCTTTAGTACAAAGTGTGTAGGCAAAGGACACACTTCTTTCCACACCCAAGTTATATGGTTCATGAAGAGTTAATAAACAAAAAATAATTGGCTAAAGCCATACGTGCTTTATTCGTTATAATGTTTACTTTATACTAGCTTTAAAAAAATAATAATAATAATAATGTGATAATAAAAAAGGTTTGTCTGAAAGATTTAGTGTAGTGTAACACTTTGACTGCTAAGTATAGCATTTATTATGGAGGTCTACAAATCTGTCCAAAAAGAAAGAAAACTGAGGAGGAAAGAAGGGAATTGGTTCCAAAAAGAGACAATTGGGAAGGATGAATAATGTAATGTAATAAATGCTGCCCTCACCCAAATAATATATACAGCATACAGTGAGGGGAATTTATCGAAATTGGAGCAGACAGAGAGGGTTATTCAGACAGCTGCTGAAGGCAGCCGTGTGAATAACCGACCCGAAATGAAGTGAGCTGTTCGGCTATTCACTTCAGGCTTGTACTGCTGATTTCAGCCGTACATCGGCTTGCTTCGGCTGGCTTCCGGTCGGCCGAACATGGTCAGCACCATTTCAAATTGGAATAGCCAATAGTAGGCTGGCTATTGCTCCCGCCTACTGCTGCTGTCTACTGCAGCAGAGGTGGACCTGAAGTTCTCCATCAGGTCCACATCTGCTGATTGACAGCAGCAGTAGGCGGGTGCAATAGCAAGCCTACTATTGGCTATTCCAATTTGAAATGGCCAATAGCAGCCTAGCTATTCATTCTTATGCTATTTGTTATTTTTTACTTCTTTACTCTGACGGCAGCCTGCGGCAGCTGTCCAGATAAAAAAACATAGCAGGAGAATCAGCAGATAACAGGGAGCTAATGCTTCCTATGTTATCTGATGCTTTTTTTTCCTTTGTATTCAGACAGCAGCTGCAAAAAAATAAAAATAAACAGGGAATCGGCCGATATCAGGGGGTAGACAGGCTAGGATTGGTCAGGGCATTTTTTTTATTTTTAAATGGGGGTCTCTCCTAACATTTATAATGTTTGGGAGGAGGACCCCACACCGTGTTTATTTATTTGTTTACATATTGCGGAGATAACAGTCTGCTTTGGCAGACTGTCCTCCCCGCTTAGGCTGTGTGTTAAACTCAGTCGAACCGAAGCATATGCGTTCGGCTCGGCTGAGCCCTTTGGCTGCTTTCTGCTGCTGTACGGGCTATTGTGAATAGCCCGTACAGCGGCCTTTAGGTTCCAACGAACCAAGGGGGTCCCACAGTTGGTTCGGCTTAATCCTTCGGCTCCTTAGTGACTAACCCTCAGAAACTGGAGTAGTTTCCCATGGCAACTGATCAGATTCTCTCTTTAGTTTGTTCAGTTAGGCTTTGAAAATTAAAGAGAAGCTGATTGGTTGCCATGGTCAACTGCTCCAGATTCCCTTTGCTCAGTTTTGATAAATTCCCCCCACTATGTTTGCAATTCATAAAGAACATATTATTGGTTAATGTGGAGCTCCAGTCCAAACCACGTACGCCTCTCTTGGCACAGTTGTTGATTGTTTTCAAGCAAGAGGCAGAGAGCCCAACTCTGAGGGCTCATTCTCTCTACTGTGCTGTGGTAACGTGTTGCTGCATGGTGTACTGACAGAAATGCTACATGCACCTTTTATGATACGTTTAGGTGCAGTAGGCAGCCCATGCAAATGAATAAACTGCCTTATTACGATGCACATTAAAACATAGCATGATGTTCAATAATGCATTAGTGTTAACAGTATTACATGGAACAAAGAAAAAAATATTCTACTGCCTATTGTAATTAGGTTTTAACTTGATTTACAACCTGCTTTGCACTGATAAAAAAAAAAAAAATCTGATCTGGTTATTATGACCAGCAGATCCACTTTATATTTGTTCCAGTCCCAGAACTTTTCATTTTTTATTGCCGCATTATATAATCTGAACTTCTAAATTAAATGGAAATGCATAAGATTCAAACAAATGCATATTTTTCCCTCCTATAATTGTATCTATCTCAGCTGCTGACTTCTGCTTTACTAATAATTATTTGTGGTAATCTATTTAACACAGGTGGAAGAAGAAGATACATTTTAATAACACATTTGGAATATATACTTATACCAAAGAAAAGATGAATATTACAAGCATGAATGACACCCTGGATGAACCCCCCAGCGACTATAACGAATATTCCTACATACATTTTACCATAGCGGCTGCCGTAGCGCTATGTCTTTGTATTGTTGGCCTAGTTGGAAATGTTATTGTGTTTTGGTACCTACGCTTCAAGATCCAGAGAAACAAATACACAGTTTATATTATGAATCTGTCTGTAGCTGATGCCTTGTTTATTATATTTACTATGTTGCTTTCGATGGTCCAGATAAATACACTTGTTGGTACAGACCCTGGCTTCATAGGGAAGGAGAATTAATATTTATTCATAGAAATATTTTATGATACTATGCAGTATTCCGGAATGTTTATCCTTACAGCTATCAGCATGGAAAGATGTAGCTCTGTCCTGTTCCCCTTTTGGTATCAAAGTCATCGGTCTAGGAACTTGTCCTCTATTATATGCATTGCACTTTGGATCATTGGGTGTTTGGAAAGTCTCCTTGAGAACATTGTGTGTACAACAGAAGCTTTCATGGATCAAACTGTACCGTGTTTAGAAGTTCAAATAATAATTTTTGTTTTAGCCATTGGGATCTGCCTACCAATTATGGTAATTTCCAGTTTCACCTTGCTTGCCAAAGTAAAGAGGACATTTACACAGCGATACACACCTAAACTGTATATCATCATCATTATTGAAATTTTTGTATTCATCTTATCAATTCTTCCATTTGTGTTGTGGTTTTTATTGTTCTTCAGATTAATACATACTGATTTGCTAACTACAAGCATATACTATGCGACAGTTTTTAACACAGTTGTTAATCGCATCGTCAACCCCTACATTTACTTTTTTGCTGGGAGGAAATCTAAACAAAAGAGCCCTCACTCGATCAAAGAAACCCTCCAAAGAGCCTTTAGGGAGGAAGCTGATGAGAATAACGACTCACAAAGCAACAAAACAACTAATACATAGAGCCATATTAAAGCTGGGTGCACACAAAGCAGATTTCTACTGACTGAGCCCTATTCTTTCAACAGTGGTCAATCATTAGATCAACTCTAGCCCGAAGGAACATGCTGGAAATTGCTCAGCCAAATGATGCTTGCAGCCAACCGTTCGGATATTCTGACAGTGGCGCCAGCCACTGTCAGAATACAAAGCTCACAGCAGGAGATTCACCCATCCATGCTGTTCAGTGCTTTATCAATTGATAAAGCACTAAAATCAGCATCAGTGCACAAAAAAAAAAATATTTTCTGACAATCTAAAAGATAAAACTGTATTGAGTTTATAAATAACAAATATTTTAAATTGCGCCTTTTTGTACCCCCCTATGTTGAACCCCTCTTATCTACGCCCCTCGGTTTTAGAGCAACATATGCTCCCATTCAAATTATGTCTTTTTCAGAGAAGGCCTTGCATTATACAGCAGGGCAATGCTAAACTGCATACTGCATCTACGAAAACAGCATGGCTTCGTAGTAGGAGAGTCCGGGTGCTTAACTGGCCTGCCTGCAGTCTAGACCTTTCACTAATTGAAAATTTTTGGCACATTTTGAAAGAACACTTAGGACTGTTGATCAGTTTGAAACCTACATCAGGCACGAATGGGACAACATTCCTCTCTTAAAACTCCAGCAACTGGTCCCCTCAGTTCCCAGACATTTTCAGAGTGTTGTTAAAAGAAGAGGGGATGCTATACCCTGGTAAATATGGGCCTGACCCAACTTTTTTGAGACGTGTTGCTGCCATCAATTTCAAAATGACCTTATTTTTTTTTTAAATGGTAAATTTTCTCAGTTTAAACATTTTATAAATTTTCTATTGTGAATAAAATATGGGTTTATGAGATTTGCAAATCATTGCATTCTATTTTATGTAGATTTTACACAGTATCCCATCTTTTCTTGCAATTGGGGTTGTAAGTATCTGTCGAGGACCAGGGGTGCCCCCTTACCTGGTTGTCGGCGGGCATGGTGCAGAGTGTAGGATCCTTCCTGTGGTATCTTGGTGCCCGGCAGCAGGGTTGGCGGTGCGCGTGTATGAGTGTGTATGTGAGCGTGTGCATGGCGTGCACGCAGCCTATTAGTCAATTCAGATGCTGATCATTCACAATGAGGAGGGCCTCATTGACATTGACACACCTGCATCTCCTCGCCATGCAATTGGCTGCCAGGGGTTGGAAGTTTCCTCGTTGCTCCAACAATGGATTATTCTGCCTGAATCCTGCTCAAATACGGAGCATTATCCTATTTTCCTGCTACTGATCTCTCTCCTTTCCCACCATTTGGACTCCCTGATTTTTGACCCCTGACTTGTCTTCTCGTTATCGATATTTGCTGCCTGCCTCGACTCGGACTGTATTCTGACTAGACATGTGCGATTCGTTTAGTTCTGAAATGAAATTCAGATGTATCCCAATTACGAATTACAGATATAACGAATGCAAACGAATCCGAATTTCCGAATCCAAATCTACCTCTGAACAAATTCATGTGCATTCATAACTGGGGACACATAGTACTGTGTCCCAAGTTATTTATAAACACTGGAGTGATCAGACGATCACTCCGGTGTTTGCTCTGCACACGAAGATCGTTAAATATCAATGATATTTAACGATCCCCCGTTCGACCACGCAAGAGCCGCTGTCATCCTGAAACAGACAGGATGACAGCGGCTCTGATCTCCACACCGCTCGGCCATCCTGAAAGAGACAGCTTCTGTCCTCCTCCCCGCCAGCCGCCGCTCTGTCATCCGCCCCCTCCGCCGGACATTTGCGGGGGAGAGCAGCGGGTATCCATGTCGACACAGATCCCTGCTTGGAGCGACAGGCAGGGACCAGAAGCTGAACATGGCGGCGGCCATCGGCAGCTTGTGAGCCGCTAATGAAAGCTATTAATTTAACGAGGACCGTCTGGGGGACAGTTCTGCTATGAGTTCATGGTCGCTAGAGCGACCATGAGCTTATAGCAGAACTGTAAATGCCAGCGCCATAAGGCATACTGACCTGGCCAGCTGGGAACAGTTTTGTTCCGCCGTATGCCTTACGGCAGTGGCAGCGAAAGGGTTCATTTTTTACTATTCCTTTAATTAAAAAACACAATGGCTCCATCCATGTAATCCAGCGGCAATCACGATGCACGACGCCCGCCGACCCGCCACAATCAAAAAACTCCCACCGCGCAACAACTGTCCAAACCCGACGAAAACTTGCCGCAAAATGACATTCCTGCTCGAAAGTAAACAGATGGGCGGAGCGAGCCGTGATGTCGCATCTCGCTCCGCCCATTTGCCATTCTCAGCTGTCAAATACTACATAGCATTCGGGAACTCCCCAATGCTATTCGTGAGCTGAGGTGTCATAATACTTTTCATATGACACCTCGGCTCACAGACCCGAATGGCATTCGGAAACTCACAAATAGCATTGGGGAGTTCCCGAATGCTATGTAGTAGGGATGTCCCGATAACACTTTTTTAGGACCAAGTACTTCCCCTCATGTACTTGCCGATACCAATTACCGATACTTTTTTAGTATTTTATGTGGGGGGGAGTATATTATTTTATGTGTGTGGGGGGGAATTTTATTATATTTGTGTGGGGGGGCTGTAACAAGTACAAGTGTATTATTGTGTTTTAAGCTGGCCATACACCTTACAACCATCGCATTAAAATCTCCTACGATCTGCCCATCTTGGACAGGCAGATCGCACTTGAGGGGAGGGCTTGTGATGATCGCAGTGCTGAGCGGGCAGTGCGCGCTTGCGCACACCGGCCAGTGTGGCATTCGTCTTCTGACCACGCCACCAACCTGCCAAAAATCGTACGATTTTTGGCAGGTTTTCCAGCGTGCTTGGAAGACAAAAGTCGTACGACCTTACAGTAGAACCGGTCGCACGCTGCCCATACACCTGCCGATTATCGTACGATCACGGGATTACCCACAACTATCGTACGATAATCGGCAGGTGTATGGGCATCTTTAGTGTATCTGTATATTAGGCCCCATTCACACCTACAGTATATTTCAGGTACGATTAGGGATTCCTGTGTCAGGAACGTGCGTTTTCCTGCAGCAGGAATCCCTAATCTGCCGTTTACAAGCGGAAACTATCATAAAATAAGGATTATCATAAGATTATTTAAGAGGGTGTGTTTAGGAGATGAGATAAGGCTGGGGCAGGGTAAGGGTTAGGTGGGGCAACTGGTGGCTAGTAACTCTTAAGGCCTGGCTAGTAGCTCAGAAATTTTGAGCCCTGCTGTATACATTACACATGTCCAGTACACTATAGCAATAGATTTACAGCCAGCTCTGTCCCAGCATCCCTCATTCACAGCTTCACTCCAATCCCTGTTGCCTCATGCGGTGCCACTCGTAGTCGGCGCTGGGCAGGATCGCTGCATCGCATTTCGGTGCTCAGCTTGTGGGAGGCGCTCACAATTCTGCCCTGCTAACATTATTAGGTTAAATCATAATCCATAGGAGATATACAGCACATACGTCAGTATACTGCAGTAATAGAGTTACAATTATCCCCTGCTAACATGAATAGGTTAAATGATGATCCACAGTACATAATAGGAAATAACATGTAGTTGTACTATGGATCATTTAACCCACTCAGATTAGCAGTGCAGAATTGTAAATCTACTGCTGCAGTGCATTCTATATGTACAGTACATATAGAATGCACTGCAGCAATAGATTTACAATTCTGACCTGCTAACATGAATGGGTTAAATGATCCATAGTACAACTACATGTTATGTACTATGATGTACTACGGATCATTTAACCCCTTCATATTAGCAGTGCAGAATAGTAAATATTTTGCTGCAGTGCATTCTATCTTACTTTCGAGCAGGGATGTAATTTTGCGGCAAGTTTTGTCGGGTTTGGACGGTCGTCGTGCGGTGGGACTTTTTTCTATTGCGCCGGGTTGGCGGGGGTCGTACATCGTGATTGACGCTGGATTACATCGATGGAGCCATTTTTTTAAAATTAAAGGAATAGTCAAAAATCGACTCTGTTTTTTTTTTCAATTAAAGGATTTTATCAAAAGTCTGGACTTTTTAATAACTATTTTATTTAACCCTTTAGTGAATGGGTAGGGGTACTTGACCCTTACTCATTCACAAGGGAGGGGGGTGGCATCTGGGTGCCCCCTTAATTAAAGGGGTACCCCAATGTAAATAAGCCCCCTTGCCCGCAGACCCCCACAACCACTGGGTCAGAGTTGTGAGGAAGAGGCCCTTGTCCCCATCGGCATGGGGACACCCTCCCAATGCCGAGGGAACGTGGCCTGGTAAGGCGCAGGGAGTGAGGGGGGGTTGTCGCTCGATCATCCTCCCCCTTTCCTGCCTTGCCGGGCCAGTGCTCGCATCAAGGGTCTGGTAGAAATGTTAGGGGGGACCCCACTTCCCCCCCATTTTGGGGGGCTGGGGTTCCCCCTTAAAATTACTGCCAGACCTAAAGGGCCTGGTATGGATTTTGGGGGGAACCCCACACACTTTTTTTTGTTTTAACTTGGGGGAGGGTCTCTCCTAACATTCCTACCAGACCTAGCTTCCCCCCCCCCTCTTCTGCAGACTGTAAAAAAAAAAAATAAACATTTATTTTTCTAATGTCACTTTGCTGCAACAAACAAACGAAAACGAAACGACATTTCGACCGGACTACCACTAACTAATTTTTCAGAATCCTGAAACAAAATCAATTTCGGACCCGAATCCCGAAAAACTAAATAACGCAAAATCCGAATCAAAACAAAACAAATTATTGGTCAGTGCACATGTCTAATTCTGACTACTACTTTGGACTTCCCTTCTTTTACCTTCATTACTGACTTGTATCCCAGCCCTGTTCTCTGCTATTGGGTTCCACTTCAGCCTACAGGGTAACTCCGCCCTTGACAGTTTCTCCTTAAAGTGACACTAAACTCAGGAGTTAAATCTTAAAAATGCATTTAAGTACCTTAACTTTTAACAAAAATGTAACTTATTTGTGTATCAATCATCTGTAGATCCTCAAATCATCTCTGAATTTGTGCTGACACTATCCTTCCTGATGGACAATAATCTCACATTAAGTTTGCTAATTTGAAATTAAGTTACAGCCTATCACAGGAGCATGCTTGGAGTGGTGGCTACTTTACAACACAGACAGGGACCATGAGGAACAAAAGTAGCTTCAATAAACTATACCAGTGGAAAATTGTATAAGAATTCTATGAGGCTGTAATGTGTCTGTGTCCATGAAGGAGGGAGATGATTTATGGCAGAGTAAGTAGAGAAACAATGGAGGCTGTGGCAGCTGGCTCTTGATAAGTATATATCTGTGGAGGGGCATGATGGGATCAATTAGCCCAGGGTAAAAAGGGAAAAAAAGGTAATGGCACTTTGCTTTAAAGTGCACTTATCCTTTATGGGAATGACAGCTTAGGGAAATAAAACTCTGTGGTGCCTTAAGCATGTGCTTATTTTGCTGAATGTTTGCTCCAACCCTGAGGTACAGGATGCATAAAAGCATCCAACTCCTAATTTACTCTGGGAACCGCTCAACCAAACATATTCTTCCAGTAGGCTATTTTCCTATGGCCTAAATGTTGCAAGCAAAGTTCACTCTGGTGCAATATAAAACCACCCATGATGTGTATGAAACCATTAAGCTCAGTACATTCCCCCAAGTATTCTTTTTTAAGCCCCCAGTCCTTAAAGGAGAACTATGGGGTTAGGGCTTTTCCCCATAGTTCTCCTAAGGGTAACGGGAGGACACAAACTAGCGTCCTCCCGTCACCCTAAGCTCAGTATACCGCGTGCTACAGCTTGCGGTATACTGAGACGCCGCAGTATACCATGAGGTACAGCTCGCGGTATACTTAGACGCTGCAGCTGAAACGGATCCCAACAATTATGTCTGGATCCGCCCAGCTGCGTGAGTGACAGCTGGCTCTGCCAAACTAGAGGCAGAGCCAGCTGTACCCGCCCCCTCCCCGTCCATTCCGCCAGTCAGCGCTGGCGGATCGGAGCGGGGAGGGGGGAAACCGAAGCTACGGCTAGATCCTTCGGCAGCTTCGTGAATAGACCCCATAGTTTTATTATGTGCAAGAAAAAAACTTGAAAAAACTGTTTTTATCTGCCTCATGCTGAGATTTCCTGTAAGCACTTGGTGTTAAATTCTCAAACAGATTTTGAATGAATCACAATAGGTTGTCTATTATTATATATCATCATATGATGTATCATCACTGTTCATTTTCAATTTTGTATAACTCCATTTGTGTATTTTAGAGATACCATAATTCAGTAATGGGTTTTATTTATATATTTATTTATAACAGCCCCGATGAAGGGGGCCTAGAACCCCTGAAAAGTGTTTGATGTTTTTAAAAATTGCCATAATGGACACCCACTATTTGGACTGTTGATGCTAGTCTGGTGCTCTCTTTTGTTCTATAAAGTTTGAGACTACCCAGAGGGTGCTGTCTCAGAAAAAGCTGACACACTGGATTAAAAAAATGTACCTATAACAGACTCCAGAGCTCTATCAATCTTGTATAAAAGTCAGGCATACAGCAGGATGCTACTGTTGTGCTGGTTTTTTTAACTAACTAATTAACTAATTACTCTGAAAACCATCTGTCAGAAATTCAGAACTCCTGACCTGTATACTTATTCAGTGTCAGTATTGAGGACACCAGACCATCATGGAGCTAGGCAACAGAAATTATAAGAAGTTGAGGTTGGCAGTCATACTTGCATGTTCCTTTAGTAAAAGTATCTTTTACAATTGTTGAGAAAGGACATCCGCTGCACAAGGTATACATTGTTTTCATAGACTTGGCTGATGCATAGAGATGCATTGTGAGAAGGAGACGTAAAATACAACCATTGTGTAGCACTGAAAAGTAGGAAGCAGAGCCTGTATATGTAGTAAGTAAATACATGCCCTAAAACAGGGCCGTAGATAATTTTTTTCCCTGGGTGGGATTCTACTTCCTCAAATTATAAGACTTTATCTAGCAGACACACCAAGGTTTGAAAAAAAGCGACATCCGTGGCCACTTCAGCACCCCCCCCCCCCCCCCCCCACAATTTTTTTTTGGGTGGGGTCTCTGGTGGGCTGTGCAAAGTTTTAGGTGGGCTGTGCGGAGTCTCAGGTAGGCTGTGTGGAGTCTCTGGTGGCGTCTCTGCTGGGCTGTGCGAACTTTAATGTGGGCTGTGCGAACTTTAATATGGGCTGTGCGGAATCTCAGGTGGCCTGGTGGGGTCTCTGGTGGGCTGTGCAAAAACATTGCAATTCAGAGACCACAACGACACTAATAACATTAACAGTGGCTCCATCCCTCCACCGCCTCTCTGCCACCTGTACCGTTACAGATGTGGCTCTCTAATCGCGCAGCCACTCGCTTCTCAAGGGTATACCGAGGCGATCCGGGCTGGCAGATGCGGCCCTCTAATCAGGTATGTTAGAAGGCTGCACGCTGGGGCTTCCCGAGTACCCCTTGAGGAGTGAGCGGCCGCACGATTAGAGAGCCGCATCTGTAGCGGTGCATGTGGCAGAGAGGCGGTGGAGGGAGGGAACCATTGCACCTGCGGCACCGTTGACATTTAAAAATGTTTTTAAAAATAGTGAAAAGTGTAAAAATAAAACAAAGTAAAGTATAAAAAAATATAAAGTGTAATAAAATAAAAATAAATGTAACAAATAAAATTGATATATTTAAATATATTTTTATACTATTATTAATATTAAAATTAACCCATTACAATGAGAATCTGCAGCTGAGCTGCAGATTTGTTTTTCATCTTAAGGGATTTTTTGTTTTTTATTTAATCCCCTCCTGACAGCAATGTTCAAAGTATGTCGCTGTCACTAAGTGTGACGCTTAGTGACAGTGACACTGTATGCCAGGTGACCACTTTTAGCTTTAGCTTTTAGAGAAAAAATATTAAAATGTTCGGTTTTAGTTTTAGGAGAAGTACAGAAAAATTTCAAAAATCCTAGAGATATGAGGTTTTTCCAGATAAAGGACAAATAAATGAATGTATTTGATGCATTTTTTTTTAGCCATGCTATTTTCCTGACAAATACTACAAATCAAAACTAGGGAAAAAGTGTCCATCATTCCCTTCCTCTAGATCAGGCCTTCTTAAACTTTCTCCACTCGTGACCCCTTTTTGGTCAAATAAATTTTTAAGGGACCCCAACGTCGGTCGGTGTCTCCCCCCTCCCCTCCCATACGCCGACCCCTGTTCACTTGCGGGACCCCATATGGGGTCGCGACCCACACTTTAAGAAGCACTGCTCTAGATCAGGGGTAACTAGACAATTGTTTTTCTGCCATGGGTGCCGCTTGCCAAATTTAATAAAATGTCATACTTCCAATCAAAATGTAACTATATTGGGTAGGGATGCACCGAAACATCGGCCAAAATGCCATTTTTGTGCCGATACAGCGACGCATCCCTGCTTTCTTTCCTCCACGCTGAGGAGAGAAAGTGTGACAGCCAGCTGAGCGCTGCGGGAGGAGAGCGCTGTGAGCGGCTGGCGTCTCTCCTCCCACACCGCTCAGCCTCCTGTCACAGTCTGGCAGAGAGGTGTGTGGGCGAAGACATCCAGTGCTGTTACAGGAGGCAGAGCTCTCCTCCCTGCACCGCTCGCTCAGCCTCCTGTGACAGCTGTCATGAAGGAGAGCGAGTACAAACACTCAGTGATCAGTGATCGCTGAGTGTTTGTACATAATTGAGGGCATGGTATGTTTACTATATCCTCAACTATGAATAATTGGGAAGTGAGCTACATCACCTCCTGTTCATTCATAGTTGTGGTTATAGTAAACATACTCTTCTCATGTTATCAATGAACACGAGCACTCAGTATAAAGGATTCCTGTTCATTGATAATTGGGGCTGCAGAAAAAGAGTTTGAGGACTTTGTGTCCTCAATCTCTTTTTCTATTTTAAAAGGGAAATATCAGGGGTCTGTTTAGACCCCTAATATTTCCCCGAAGCCCCTAAAAGTAAAACAAAAAATAAAAATATTTAATAAAAAATTAATGAATAAATAAAGAATAAAATAAAATATTTAAAAAATGTGACAAAATGTAAATAAATTTTTTTTTCGGTTTCGGTCTAACAATTTTTTTTATTTTGGTTTTGTTTCGGTTTTTACATTTCCATTTCAGTGCAGCTCTAATATTCGGTATCAGTGTTAATGTCTGTGTGTTTATAATATCAGTATATGCGTTTGTGATGGTTTCTTTGTATGCAATGGCAGTATATTTTTATGATGTTTGTGTGTGTATTGTCATGATTTCTGTGAGTAGCGTCGGTATGTACTGTATGTTAATGTTTCTGTGTGTCATATCACTATGTATACATGCGTATATGTGTGCAGTGTCAGTATGTGTGTGCTTTTTTCCCCACAGGTTTAAATTTTAATCATAGAGGACCAAAAGCTTCACACATTCACTCACACACAGAAATACTCACATACAAAAGATGCACATAGAGAAATAAACACCCTCCACTTAAACACAGACATACACACAGAGAAACACACACCTCTGCACACATACAGAAATACATACACAATAACACACTGAGGCTCCATTCACACTGGAGCGGCTGTGTGCACTTATTCGGATGTATGAATACACCCGGAGCTGCTCAAAACAGAGAAAACAATTCACTTTATTGTGCATTGTTCAGACTATTGCAGGAACCGCGCAGTACAAAACCGGGCAGCCCCCAAAATAGTGCAAGCGTGATAATCCAGCGGATTCCGCATGTTTGCGGCTATATATTAGTCGAAAACAAGCGGAATCCGTGCAGTTTCACCTATACGTTTGCGTCCTGTGCGGTATTTCGCACGGAAAACCGCGCAGGAAACATAAACACTATATACGAATGGAGCCTGGGAAACACACACAATAATACACAAAAAGCACAAAACTCCCCACACACATAATAACACACACACACAGAAACAGACACAATAATGCACACACACACAAATACATAAAACCCTCACACCCAGAAATACACACACATACAATAATACATATACCCTCCTACACATAAAAACACACACTCATACACAACAATATGTCCCCCCCCCCCTACAAACACACACACACAAACAAATAAACACACACAAAACAC
>NW_017307514.1:305176-316775 GCF_000935625.1 Nanorana parkeri
CCCCCCCCACCCCAAACAATTGCCGCCCCCCCCCCTACACACACACACACACACACACATAAATACACATACAAACACACTCACACCTTCTTAAAAGAACATCCCCTGCTTACAGTTTGCAGGGAGTCAGTCATAAGGATTAAAGTCCCAACATCTGTCATTTTCATAAGTGTCCCTTAGATGAGTTTACAGCAGCACCTGCAGTACACAGAGACAAGCACTGGGGAGATTTTAACAGTATATTGGTAAGTGATTGAGCAGCTTTACCTGGGTGCATGCTGCCAGCAGACAGGATGTAATTCTAGTAGGCCTTCAGCTCTAACACCGCTGTGACTTTCTCCTGTGTGAACCAGTGTACTGTGAACCCCAGTGCTGCAACTGATTTTCTGCTCTGTAAATCTGTGAAACCTGAACCCTAGTGCTGCAATGGACTTCCTCCTCTTTGAGTTAGTGAATTCTGAAAGCTAGCACTGCAACTGGCTCTTTCGTTGAGCCTACACATCCTAAATCCCTCTGCTAAAAGTGTCTTTCACTACTTCTACCAGCTCTCCTAGTGATCTCGTAGCCTCTGCAATATTCTGTCAACTATGCCTGCACAGTGTGTTAGAGGGCCACAACCTGGGAGCAGTCCTGCACTGAACCCATCTCCTGTTGCATGGAGAAACCCCAGAGCCTTACTTCCCAGTGAGTGCGGTCCCCCGACAGACATTAAAGAGACTGATGAGATTATGAGTAATGTATGAATTGTTGTTGTTCCTCCTTTCTGCTGGAAGGAAAGACAGTTCATTCAGTTCCTTCCCAACTATTTTTGTCAATGCAGATGTAGAAGGTGAGTGATGTGGACAGACTGGGCCACCTTTCTCAGGGGAGAACTATAGTAATCAGGACAGGCTTTCTATCCTACCCAATTGTTACCAAGTGTTCCCTCTGAGAGTTGATGGCCAGTGGTTATCTGTGTCATGGATTCGCCCGGCGCGTTCCCTCGGTCCCCCGGCGCGCCGTCTTAGTGCTGACGTCATGCCCAGCTCCTCCCACGGGGCGCGGTCCCGCTCGTAAAACCGCAGCTGTTTCGTTCACTCGGCGTTCTCTTGTTGTTGAGTGTCAAGTAACGAACAGTGAACCCGCCAGCTCTGCCCTGAACTTACACTCTCAGACACCCTGCTGTCTAGAGAGTGCTACGCCGCTGACACAGCCATTGACCGGTATCAGAGGTCCTGCATATCACTGCCAACCAGGAAGCCTTCCAATTCCCCTCCAGTGTGAACCACATCTAAGCGCAAGTACCTGGATCTGATAAGACAGACATAACTTTGCTTCAGCTGCTTGGCATATCTGCACACCTGTGATCTATGCGTGTTGTGTCTCTGTGGCATTATCTCTGAACTGTATGGAACCTATACGAACGCAATAGATAGCTCTCCATAGCGAATAACTGGGCTATATAGACCAGTTAGACCACATGTGATATTAACTTAGTGTGCATACTTATTTTACTGTGAGCCTATCAAACCACCATCTGTTATACAGGTAGCAATTGCTCTTCCATACCCTGATATTGGTGTACAGTGTTATTAAGGGGCACTCCACCATGAGCTGATGCTCACGAATAATCATATTGGTAATTGTGATATAATTCAGTACTTGTTTAATAGGTACCACTCAGAATTTAGTCAACCTTCCCCCGCATTCTAATTAATAGACACCCTGTACTGGAGCCTCTACCCTACAGAAGGGTGTTAATAGGACAGGGTCAGGTGGCATATGATGCGTACGGTATCCCCGCCGCACTGAGTGTAACGGGGAACCGCCCACTGAACCACCTTCTCCTAGAACAAACCTTCCAATTTCCGCAGCTGAGATCCAGCATACCCGGCCCCCTGACAATCTGTTTGCAACCATAAACTTTAAACCATCACCAGGTATAGCCAAAAACAGTTGTGTTAGGCAACTACTGTATCATCTCATGTCTATAGACTGCTTATAGCAGTGGTTATCAACCTGAAAATTAGAGAGGGCCTTAAGTGAGGCCCCTGACACCCTGACAGGGCCACTCAATAGCAGTGTATTTCCATGTGTTGAAGTACATTGCATCAAGTTAGGTAGCCTATTCAAAAAGAATGGGTTATCATGTTCCTAACACACAATCATTTTTGGTAATGCTGTATTTTTTACACACTGAAGAGAAAATGGGTGTAAAATAGGCACCATCATTGGTATCAGTGGCCTTAGGAATAACTCCCAGCATTGATGTCTGTGACTGCAAAATAACCCTCTGCATTTGTGTCAGTGCCTTCAATAATAAGCAATTATACCCCAGCATTGATGTCAACGTAGGGAATGGAAAGTCCCTCTGCACTCCTTACAGCGTTCCCGGCCCGAATTGTAATGGTGGTGCTCGCAGTGAGAATCAGGGATGGCACCGTGCACATCAATAGTGAAAAAAGCAGGAATCACCAGCACTCAATAAGTAATTTTCAAATGGTAGACGTCTATTTATTCGGACATAACGTCACAAACAGAAGAGCCAACCTTTTGTCACATTATCACCCTGATGAAGGGACTCTGTGCGGCCCCCGAAACGTTAATTCTTCTGTTTGTGAAGTTATGTCCGATTAAATGGACATCTACCATTTGAAAATTACTTATTGAGTGCTGGTGATTCCTGCTTTTTTCAGCATTGGTGTCAGTCATCGCAATAATAACTCCCAGCATTGGTGCCGTGATCACTATAATAATCCCCGAGATTGGTGTCTGTAGTCACAATACTAACCCCAATCATTACTGTCAGTGAACAGACTGGGCCACTTATCTCAGGGGAGAACTATAGTGATCAGGACAGGCTTTCTATCTTACCCAATTGTTACCAAGTGTTCTCCCCGAGAGTTGATGGCTAGTGGGTATCTGTCTGCAACCACAGACATTAAACCATCCACAGGTATAGCCAAAAACAGTTGTGTTGAGCAACTACTATATCATCTCATGTCTATTGTTAGATATTTTTTCCTGATGACATTTATTTTATAAGTGTCCTAAAGGAGAACTATGAGGTGAGTGAAAATCACTGATCCTCATAGTTCGAGCCGACGTGTGACAATGAAATTGTCGGCTCAATTGATCGGGAAGTGAGCGAACGCATACTGTCGCTCACTCACTTCTCGATCATCTTCCTGCAGAGAGCGCCATAGGGATTCCCCCCCTCCATGCTCCGATCCTCCAGCGATGACTGAAGAGACGGACGGGGGAGGGGGCGGGTACAGCTGGCTCTGCCTCTAGATAGGCAGAGCCAGCTGTCATTCACACGGCTGGGTGGATCTCAACAGCATTGTCGGGATCCATCCCAGCTGCGGCGGTCTCAGTATACCATGAGCTGTAGCTCGCGATATACTGAGTTTTGGGTCATGGGAGGATGCTAGTATATGTCCTCCCGTGACCCTTAGGAGAACTATGGGGAAAGACACTTACCCCATAGTTCTCTTTTAAGGTGATCATGTGAAATGCAGAAGAGCTTCCAGTTGAATGAAAACTTGTGTGACTTTATCATATAGCATAACGTCAAATAAATACACATAAGTTACAAAAATGAATAAACAAAAAGATATTCAAAATATAGTTCAAAGTTAATGTAAGGTTAGTGATTTTTGAATTGATTTCCTTGTGTATAGTCTAGTAAGTTTGTCTGGCTTGTGAGGATTCAAGACTAAAAGTCTCAACAGCTGTAATAGCAAAGTGTTCTTCCTCTTGTGATGTGAGTGTGGTATGTAGTGCAACCCTGTAATGAATGCCCTCCTTAACTGCCTCCGGGCCGGCCGTAGTAGAAAAACGGCCGGCCAGGACCTTCCTCGATCTGAGCGGGCGTCTCTAGACGCCCCGCCCCCCGCTCAGGCGCGCTCCCGGCGCGATCACAACCCGGCAACTGTGCTCGCACTGTCCATTGGACAGTGCTGTTTCCATAACAAGGTATAGAGCCAGTAAAATCGGCTCTATACCTTGCGATCTAGCTGTGACAAATCACAGCTGTCACAAAAGTAAACAAAGGCTGCAGTTTGCAGCCCTGTCACTATCTCACCCGTCCCCTCTCCTTATATCTATATTCTAACTTTGAAATTTTTTATAAGCTAACCTTATAAAGTCATGTACATGGATGTTCAATTCTCACTACACATTGACGTAATGAGGTTCAATACTCTCAATATGGGTTTTACAACACTACTGAGTCAAGTAAATTCCTACTTGGCATACTTCAATCTAATTTTAACTAGTGAACTGACATTGCTCTCAGATCTTCAAGGACATAATGGACATCAGTCTATTTCAAACTCCCATTCATCCAAGCACGAGGTCGTATAAGTTATTTGCATTGGCCCATTCTTTTATTCCTCTTAAGCCAATTCATATTTGAATCTAAGTATTTTTTCATCTATAGACTGCTTAACCACTTGAAGTCTGCGGTGTTAAACCCCCTTCCCAATGTGTGCTACCTCATTGCTGTTTACCTATGTACGTCCTAGCTGTGTGACTGTACAGGTGAAACTCGAATAATTAGAATATCGTGCAAAGTTCATTTATTTAATACCATCTTATAATAGGCTTGTATTAATCGTAGATTTCTTAATGATCAATGTCAGTTTATAATACTAAACTAAAGGCTTGCTGGTCAGCCCCGCTGGCTGTAAAAAAAACCTGAACAATCTTATTGGATGCAGGCATTGTTCAGGTATTTTGAGAGGAATCTGTTGCATATTTTCCATCTGACCATAGAAAATTTGCAGATAATCTATAGTTGTATGGCCATCTTTAATGTTGATTTACAGAAGCCATAATCACATAGTTTCAGGTGCGTTTTTGTCCGTGTGTATGAAAGCGCAAAAAAAGGGTGAAACGTGCTGAATTGCATACGCTCAGGTGTGAATGGAGGCTAGAAAAATAGTTTTGGTTCCACTTAATGTTCCAAATAAAATGTGCCCCATGTCGGAATTTTCTACTTTTAGACTTAGAAATACCCACTTTTGCCTCCATTTTTGCTTTCTTTTATCTACCTTGTTTATAATCAGGTATTGTTTGCAAAGTGAATATTCACCACATTTACTAACCTAAGGCAAACTTTCCCTGCAAAGTGCAAATTCCCTTGCAAAGTGAACAGCCTGTTTGCCTTTACTCTCTCTCTCTCTCGCTCTCTCTCTCTCCTAATAATTATTTGTGGTAATCTATTTAACACAGGTTGAAGAAGCAGAAGATACGTTTCAACAACACATTTGGAATATATACTTATACCAAAGAAAAGATGAATATTACAAGCATGAATGACACCCTGGATGAACCCCCTAGCAGCTATAACGAATACTCCTACATACATTTTACCATAGTGGCTGCTGTAGCGCTATGTCTTTGTATTGTTGGCCTAGTTGGAAATGTTATTGTGTTTTGGTACCTACGCTTCAAGATCCAGAGAAACAAATACACAGTTTATATTATGAATCTGTCTGCAGCTGATGCCTTGTTTATTATATTTACTATGTTGCTTTTGATGGTCAATATAAATACACTCGTTGGTACAGATCCTGACTTTATAGGGAAGGAGAATTTATATTTATCCATAGAAATATTTTTTGATACTATGCAGTATTCCGGAATGTTTATCCTTACAGCTATCAGCATGGAAAGATGTAGCGCTGTCCTGTTCCCCTTTTGGTATCAAAGTCATCGGCCTAGGAACTTGTCCACTATTATGTGCACTGCTCTTTGGATCCTTGGGTGTTTGGAAAGTCTCCTTGAGAACCTAGTGTGTACAACAGAAGCTTTCATGGCTAAAACCATAGCATGTTCAGCAGTTCAAATAATAGTTTTTGTTTTAGCCATTGGGATCTGCCTACCAATTATGGTCATTTCCAGTTTCACCTTGCTTGCCAAAGTAAAGAGGACATTTACACAGCGATACACACCTAAACTGTATATCGTCATCATTATTGCAGTTTTTGTATTCATCTTATCAGTTCTTCCATTTACTTTTGTGTGGTTCTTAATGTTCTTCAGATTATTACAAACTGATTTGACGACTACAAGTCTATTCTATGCAACAGTGTTTTCCACAGTACTTAACTGCACCGCAAACCCCTACATTTACTTTATTGTTGGGGAAAAATGGAAACAAAAGAGCCCTCACTCGATCCAGGAAGCCCTCCAAAGAGCCTTTAGGGAGGAAGATTATGAGAATAATGATTCACAAAGCAACAAAACAACTAACACATCAAGCCAAACTAACCTTACAGCTGCCTTCTAGATTGTCAAAAATAAAGCCCACCAACAATTATCTTGTATAACAAGAAGATATTATTTACTGAAGAATTTAAGAATGTGAATCTTAAACCAGGAACTGGAAGTCAAACAGAGCTGTAGTTTTTTTGTGGAAGGTAATGACTGGAAATGATAATGGTGTTGACTGTTATATGATAAAGTTCTAAATATTCTAACTGGCTGTTAGATTCTCAGTGATTAACGAGAACCACTCACAGAGAAACACTGCTTAAGGCAAACTCACACACTACCTAATTCTGTCCTTTACTACTAAACTGTTCCTTATTTAAACATGGCTGTTATGCAAAAAATTGTTGGTTTTAGACTTTGGTGTGCTTTAAATGAACTCTCACATTTAATAGTATTTACATATAACTGATGGGTTCCACAACATGCCTTCTTCTTTTCTTATTCTTATTTTACATGAAGCAACTGTACAGTTTTGGGATCCATAAATATAATGTCTACAGATCGATGTAATTGGAAAGTAAAGCAAAATCTGACATGTAATTGTGCACAAATATTTGCAGCACACATTGTGTCCATATTTTATTTTTATAATAAAACTGAGTACAAATTATGTCTGGTCTTGTGGGTTTCTTCAACCATTAGCTTCCTAGGGCCTATTTACACTAAATGTGTAATAAATGTATTGTGAATGCCACCCCAATGCATAATCGTTGCAATGCACCACAGTGCATAATGGATGGTGTTCACTGTGTTTAGCAGGAAAAAATGCAGGCTGCGCCTATTTTTTGTTGATTTGAAGTTGTTGCAGCATTCATTTTGAATGGGCTGCCGAGTACAGCATGCTGCAATGTGCCCCAATGCACAAAACAACATGCCCTGCAGCAGGGCCGGACTGTGACTAAAAATAGGCCCGGGCAGTTTAGACTGAGCAGCCCAATCATGTGACCACCAACAGGCCCAACCCCTCACAACAGGGGGCGGAGCCAATCATAGAAGCACAATCGAGGGGCAGGGCCGGCCACTAGTAAGTACCGGAAGGCTACAGCTGACACACAAGCCTTGCTACAATATAGGAAGCTTGCTATAGAGAATATCTGAAAAAAATAAGTCAAGGCAACTGAAATTTCTGAATTGAGAAAGCTGGTTCGATGACCAGAAAAACGTCTTCAAGAAAAATACAGAAAGTCCAGTTGCCTTGACTTTTTTACAGATATACCATGACCTGGATGATAAATAGTGCTAATAAAAGGGGAAAAAACAATTAAAAAAGTCAAAACTAACCATGCAGCCCCTGCCATTCTCCATTGATGGGAGGGGGGTTGGCGGGGCGCATTGTGGAATCTGGCCTTGGGGCAGCAGGGAGAGTAAATCCCTGACCATACACATACCTTGTTCCTGCAGTCTTCTCTTCCTTAGCAGCGGGGGAGGGGTGGCGATTTGCATATGAATGAACCGTGATATTTACATATGAATGGGACGCGGCTTATTGATATGCAAATTACCGCGGCCCATTCATATGTTAATATCTCGGCCGCTAGGACAGTGCAGGCTGCAGGAACAGCACCAGCAAGCTCCGGAAAGAGCACACAGTAGAGAGAGATGGGGGAGGAGGTGTTTTTCTGGCCTCCTCCACCAGCGCCCTCTAGTGTCTACTGTGTGGTAGTGCCGGCTCGCTACCACACAGTAGACACAGCTCTGCACAGAGCCGGCCATCGGGCTTAACGGACGGCCCGAACACAATCAGGTTGATTGTGTTCAGCCTGGCCCGGCCCGGCCCACCGGGCAAGTGCCCGGTTTGCCCTATGGCCAGTCGGGCCCTGCCCTGCAGCGCTGTGTGCTTTGTCAACTCTGTGTACACTGTCAACTCTGTGTATACTGTATACTGTTCCATAAGGTCCAATTTAAAATGTGAACACTGCCTTTCACATCTAGCAAAATGCTTCACAGACTGATGTCAGAGGCAAATTACAATGTACACTGATCTAAGTTTCTGTGGAAATCTCCTTTAAAAAAAGCTAAACAACAAATTTCCCAGGTCCACCCACACTTATTGTGAGGGGTTTCTCTGTTTTCTCCTTAATACAAATGTCAAGGAAAAATGGCTACAAATCTAGCCCTAACTACTGGGCTGTTCACATCCCCTAGATGTTTATAGTGTAGCGTTTCTGCTCTTAGGTACTTACCTTCAGTGAATTCATTCTGTTGGGCATTTCTGAAGAGTGGGTTTATGAAGAGCGGTCATCCATCTAGAATTTAATAGTAACTTATCCATCCAGCAATGAAATTAAGGAGAATGCTCAGAGAGGCATGGAGAGCATGTATGAATGGGTGTAGAGGTAATGAATTATAGAGAGAATCTTTAGATAGGAGTGGGGGTATGGAGGAGAATGATTCTATAGGGAAGAAGAATGTATAGAGATGGAAGAGAATGAGAACAACCAGAGAAGAGCTCAAGGGAGGGAGAATCACCACAAAAGTGGATGAAATTGACCAGAAAAGACAGGGAATGTGTATGGAAGTGGAAAAGAATGATTGCATAGGGAATATGATTGGACATTGACTGAAGAGGAGGAGAATACTTATAGAGTAGAGGAAAGTGGACATAGAAAACCTTAAAGTGGAACTCTGGGTAAAAAAAGTATTAACGTTGAAGTGGGCTACCCCCGTGCTGCAAGGGTTAAGTGCTTGTTTTTTTTGGTAAACATTGCTCCCTCCTGCATGTCTCTTCCTACGTTGCAGTGATGGTATGTCCCTTGGTGTCTTCACGTCCTACAAACTGTGTATAGAATGTGATGACTCAGGACCTTAGACTGCTGCAGCGGAGGGGGGAAGAGGCTCCATGGACTGGTCTAAGAACAAGCCAGCTCAGTGGGTCCGGTGAGTATAACTTTTATTTTTGACCCTAGGCAAAGATTAACCCTTGCAGCCCAGGTGTAGCCCCACTGCAAGGGTTAATACATTTTGTACTTTGCCCTAATTAGTTAGTAAACAGAAGGGATGAGTTAGTCTGCCTGCTAAACCTGAACTTAGCATCTATAAATAATTAATACTAATTAACCTATTGGGGGAGAATCTATATACTAAATTCTGGTCATTTTCATGGCTAGTAGGCAAGCTACTGAAAAAAAAGGGCATAAGGAGTGGGGGCACTGCCATGGGGGGGCATTTAACAACGCTAAAAAAAAAAGAATAAATACAATAGTGGAGAGAGGGTCTTTTTAATGCAAGTTCTAAGGTGACATGAAAAAACACCAATCCTTTCAATTCCATGCCGGGGGATGCCTTTAATCTATATGCTGTGTTACAAGAGAGTTTTATTTTCATGCACAGCGTCAGTGAAACGATATTCCTGTATCACATATTGTATTTTGGATGTGCAATAGTTTTTTTAATGTTTACACCTAGCTTGGCTTAAATACAACAGCACCACAATATGAGTCATTTCAACTAAAAAAAAACAAAAACAAGAAAATTTAAAAGGTAGTTTTAGCTGTAACACCCGATCTTTTTTTCATCAAGTGATAATAGACCTGAATTGACCAGTGGAAGTGGCAGCCACAACGGATCTACAAAACTATAGCAAAGTTTACTGTTAAAAAGGATAGCTCTAAACTGCATATTTGGCCAGTGGCACAACAGTTTATTAATATAGCTTGTAAGCTTCTTTTTTTCAAAGTACCACATTGCATTGTGCCCAAAAATATTTCCAAAATATTTAATACATAGGTATTAGACATGTGTTTGTGTCAGGATCCAGAGCACCCCAAGGTGGCGCTGGAGCCAGGTTCTGCAGTTCCTGTGCTCGCCTGCGGGTGTCTCCAGCAGCCTGGAACTGTCAGGAACCTGCAGCTCCAGTACTCACCTGCGGGTGTGACATACGGTCTAGGCAGTGTAGCCCCTTTTCCAAAGCCCGATCGGGGTTAACCATGTTGCCCATGACAATCGCAGGGACTTTTGTTATTCCTGATGAACAAATCCGCTCCCAGTTTCCCGTACCAACAGTACCTGTCTGGGATTCAGTTACACCTGTTCCCAAGGCAGCCCAGCAAGACCCCTCATGTCTCTTAGCCAAGTATCGGTCAGAAGCTGAAAAGCTCGAAGAATGGACCGATTGTTCGGATGATGAGGATTGGAGTAACTGCTCTGAGGATGAGACTGTGGATGACCGTTTTAGATACTCAGGGTTCATTCCAGTCCAGCCGGTTCCCCTTCCAGTCCAGCCGATTCTCGTTCCTGTTCGGGACGATCCTGTTGCTGTTCAGGACATTCCTGTTGGAGACGATCCCGTTCCTGTTGGAGACGATACCGTTCCTGTTGGAGACGATCCCGTTCCTGTTGGAGACGATCCCGTTCCTGTTGGAGACGATCCCGTTCCTGTTGGAGACGATCCCGTTCCAGCCGATCATGATCCCGTTCCAGCCGCTCCATTTCCAGACGTCTATTATCCAGTGCCAAATGATCCGGTTCCAGGCGGTCCAGACGATCCGATTACCCGTTCCTGTTGGAGACGATCCCGTTCCTGTTGGAGACGATCCCGTTCCAGCCGATCATGATCCCGTTCCAGCCGCTCCATTTCCAGCCGTCTCTTATCCAGTGCCAAATGATCCGGTTCCAGGCGGTCCAGACGATCCGATTCCAGGAGGTCCAGACGATCCTGTACCTGTTCGGGACGATCCTGTACCTGTTCGGGACGATCTTGTTCCCGTTCGAGACGATCCAGTTCCCGTTCAAGTCGATCATGTTCCGGACGACCCGAGGCCTGCTTCGGCTTCTGGGCCACTCGAGCTTGCTGCACTGTCAACTTCAAGGCAGCCTATCCAGGCACTGGACCCTTCCTCCCTGGGACTTCCCTTATACACGGTCCTCCATGCTATCCTGAGGGGTTCCCTTCACCTTTTGGACAGACTTGCCCATTCAAGCAGGTGGGGTCCCCGCCCATTTCTTAAGACTCCTTGTCCTCTGGCCTCCGCTATAGTTCTGGAGTATACCGCATGTCCTGAAACCCCATGTCAACCACAGCGGTGCTTGCCTGCTGCCCAGCTCCAGGTCTCCGATGATCCCGTTCCTGCTGCCCAGCTCCTGGTCTCCGATGATCCGTGCCTGCTGCCCAGCTCCTGTTCTCCGATGATCCCGTTCCTGCTGCCCAGCTCCTGGTCTCCGATGATCACGTGCCTGCTGCCCAGCTCCTGGTCTCCGATGATCCCGTGCCTGCTGCCCAGCTCCTGGTCTCCGATGATCCCGTGCCTGCTGCCCAGCTCCTGGTCTCCGATGATCCCGTGCCTGCTGCCCAGCTCCTGGTCTCCGATGATTCCGTGCCTGCTGCCCAGCTCCTGGTCTC
>NW_017307514.1:316900-335838 GCF_000935625.1 Nanorana parkeri
CTTCCTGAACCCTGCTTCCTGAACCCTGCTTCCTATCTGCAAACCTGTCACTGACCCGGCTTGTTACCCGACCACTCTCCTTGAATCCTGTACTGTGCTGCTGCCCTCCTGTTAACAACCCAGCTTGTACCTGACCACTCTTCCTGTATCCTGAGGCCTGCTGTCTATCTGCAGTCCTGTTCCCCCTCCTTGTTGCTGTTCCCCCTGGCTGTAGGTGTGTTTGTCCCAACCGTGGGTTTTGTTACTTCACTGGTAAACCTGTGGGGGGTTGAGGGGGTTTGTAATTTTGTTTTCTATGTAACAAATAAACCGAGTGCATATAACCCTATCCAGTGTGGGCATATTCATTTGGTCATCCTGCGTGGGTACCTACATGTGGTGTGAGGACGCCGGTGCATGGTACCCTGACAGTTTGGTTGGAACTGGCTAGAATCACAGTACATGAGCACTTAAATAGACAGCAAATGGAAAGAAAAAAGGCAGATTTTTATCAGTGTATTATAGGAGAGAAAATAGCCGCAAATATTGTTTAGTGGCTGGACAGTATCTAAGCATCTTGGTTAGGTTGCTATATGAGAAAGAGAGACATGGCAGGTTTTATCCTTAAATAAAAATGAGACTATAATATTTGAGAAACAATAGCCGCAAATAATGTACAGTGTTTTGATAGTATGTAAGTAGCTTGGTAAGGTCACAATGTAAGAGGGAGAGACAAGACAGGTTCAATCTTGAAATATAATTTAGAGTGTATTATTTGAGTTGAGAGACAATAACCACAAATATTGCTGAGTGACTGGACAGTATGTGAGCAGCTTGGTAAGGTTGCAATGTAAGAGGGAGAAACACATCAGGTTTTATCTTCAAATACATTGGAATGTATTATGTGAGAGACAATAGCCACAAACAGTATACAATGGTTGACAATATGCAAGCAGCTTGGTTAGGCTGCAATATAAGAGTGGGAAATGAGGCAGGCTTGATCTTGAAAAAAACATTAGAGTGTATTATGTGAGAGACAATAGCCACAAATATTGTGCACTTGCTAACAGCATACAGGCAGCTTGGTTAGGGTGCAATATGAGAGGAAGTAAAAAGGCCGGTTTTGTCTTGAAATAAGTATTAGTGTGTTTTATCTGGGAGATAATAGCCATAAAAAGTGCCAGAGCTCCAGAATAGCTGAAACATTGTGTGGCTTCTTTATTCAGTGCTGGGGCACCAGAAAAAGCCAGGAGAGGTGGCAGGACCTTGTAGTGGTGGAAATGATCTTTTTTTTTGGGGGGGGGGGTGCAGATGACAATTAAAAGTGTAGTTTGTAGCAGCAGGGGTTTAGTAATCACTGCTAATCAAAAACTGGTTCATTTTAGAGACTGTAAGGTGGTCCACACTGTCAGGAGACAGGCAGATATGGTACTCCATAACAAACGTCTTGGTGCGCTAAAGGCCCTCTCAGACTGCACACTGGCTACAGGGCAAACCAGAAGCTCCAGCACATGATGTGCAAGCTTTATTCTGAGATAGAAAAGGCAAACGTGCCTTGCCTCTAGATGATGTGGCCTGACCACTGCTTTGGTCTGTAGAACATGCTCACCCCTACTACCTCCGCATGCAGAATTTTAAAAAGCACCAATAAAACAAACAAAAATAGGCTGGAGGGGGGTGAAGCAGCAACTACAGTTGTTGACACACACAAAAGAGGTAGTCCTAAAAAGGAATGTTGGGTTTCTGAACACAGTGCTGGTGGTGTGGGGAGTTACACAAGAATATGTAGCCAACCACACTGCAATCCACAGTAATTTTAGTGCAGTATAGCACAGTATAGCAAAGAATAGAGACTAACTCTCCCTATATAGACTGTCTGCTCTTCCTAAACTACTCCCGCACACGCTGACAAATGGCTGCTGGGAACCGACCTGTTTATAGTAGTGGGCTGGAACATATCAAAACCCCTACGCAGTATTCACTTTGAACCCATGGTAGCATCAAACCCAAACCTTATCCCTGGTAAACAGAAGTATACTGGATCATGGGGAACAAAAGTAGCCACCCTGCATTGATGGTCAGTGGCAGTGCTGCTATCCCCCTTCCCTGTGTTGTTGGTCAGTGGCAGTGCTGTTAACCTTCAAATATTTTGAGGCAAGGTGCATTTGGTTTTTATTAACTAAAGGTATCATAGGTTTGTAATTCTTATATAATGCTTCCTTGTATATCCCAATAATTATAGGTTTAGGTGCTATACAGATGCTGACTTTTGTTAGTTTTACAATTTGGTACTCAATTTTGTTCTGAAATAGTTCCTTCTCTGTACTTTATATGACTCTATCACTCAGACACAGCATCTTATTTACACTTTTATCTCATATCGTTGCATCTATCACAGCTTATGGATGATTGTCCCAGAATTATGTAACTATATATACTGTAGTTACCTGGAGACATAAAAATAACATATTACATACGAGACCTACTATCTTATAATAGGCTTGTATCATTTTTAGTTTTCGTAATATTCAATTCAGCTTGCAGTACTAAACTAAAGGCTTGCTAGCCAGAATTTTATAAGATGTACAGAATATAAACTATGCTGACCTATATTAATTTCCAATTATATAGACTATTTGTAAGTTTTTTAAGACTTTATTATATAAAAAGAATGGTGACTTTACATCTTTCTTGCATTTATGGCAGTGATTTTAGACCCCAGTCTTAGATTTGAAAAATATCACTGCCTTCAGAGATGTCATTTTTTTGTTTGCTCCAACCTTCTGGGCAGTATTAGCGGGGTGCTGCTGTTGATACTGCCCATACACTCAGGTATCCAGGCCCTATCCCTCTCCTGTAGAGTACTCCCACCCCCAATGTCATACCCTAGTTCCAATGATTTGCTGCTTTAAATTCCCACATCATGCTACTTCCAGTTCTACACCCTCCGTTAGGGTATTAGAGATTGCTATTAGACTTGATTATAAAGTATCTCATGCATAGGTAGTACAGGCAAGATCTGAAAGAATACAGGAACTGGAAATTTTAAAAGTGACATAGTAGTCAAGCTTTAGCCTCTCCTAAGCTCCATCTACTCAAAACCTTTTAGGTCCCATGCACATGGGACTTTTTTGTGCATTCAGGGTTTCCTGCAGCAAGAACCTATGAATTCTTGTGGCAGGTATCCTAGGTGTGCTCATTCATATGCAGAGGCGTAGAAAGGTCACTAGGCACCTGAGGAAACCAAACCATAGTTCAATCGTGATACACACAATCCATGCAGTCGGAAGGATAGAGGGCCACAGACTGAGGGAAGGGGGGGTCCGGTAACATGCAATGTCGGTGGTTACCGGGGCCCCCCAGTGGCACAGTGCTAGGGCCCCGTCACAGCTGCAACTGCTATGACCCTGGTAATTCAGCCACTGTATAGAGGACTACAAATCTAAGCAATACATTATACAGCAATGTGTAATAATACCACCAGCTATAGAGGACTACAAATCTCAGCAATACATTATACAGCAATGCAGAATAATACCACCAGCCATGGAGGACTACAAAACGCAGCAATGCAGAATACCATCATCTATAGAGGACTACAAATCCCAGCAATATATTATACACCAATACAGAATACCATTATCTAATGAGGACTATAATTTCCAGCAATATAATATACAGCTATGCGGAACACCATCACCTATAGAGGACAGGTGCTGGGTCTCATACCTGTTCCTGGGCACACTGCCAGCACATGGCCCACACCTGCTCCTAGGTATTCATGAAAATGTCCCCATATCCCCCTGCAGAAATTTGCCCGTTTGCCACCCTTACCCCCTGGATCTGCCACTGACCTGACCTTCAATCCCAGCTATGGCGTACAGAGCTCACCCGATCTCCCATCCCAGCTATTGGGTACCGAGCTCACCTGACCTTCAATCCCAGCTATGGGGTACAGAGCATACCTGATCTCCCTTGCCAGCTATGGGATACAGACGTCACCTGACTTCTCATCTCAGTTATGGGGTAGAGACCTCACCTGACCACCCATCCCAGCTATAGAGTACAGAGCTCAGTTTGGGTTTCAGAGCTCTCTTGACTTCTTATCCCGGCTATGGGGTATAGAGCTCACCTGCCTCTAACCCTGCAATCCTACCACCGCTGCCACCGATGCTAGCCTTGGGGGCTCTCTACTTGTCACTGTGCCAGCGTCTTTCTTCTCCCCCCACTGCCTATGTGTTCACTGAGCCCCCGGCTCTCCCCCTGCCACTGTAACTACCTCTCTCCTGTCCCTCCACTGCCTTTGTGTCCAAGACGGGGGGCGGCGGGGGGGGGCGCGGGAGCGGATCACTCTGGCCCCCCCTCCCCCACCAGCGGTCACTATTGTTGCAGTAGCGTGCTGGACATACCGGAAACCCTGCAGAGCACACCATAGATCCTGCATAGCCCACATGAGACTCTCTATGGTGGCTCGGCAGGGACCCAGGTGGGCTGGTCTGGTCGTCGGGATGCCGCCCCCGGTACAGTTGATACCCATGTGAGAGGCCCGCCAGACCCCTCACATGGGTACCGGCCATACCTCCCTGATGGCGGTGTTCTATCAAAGGTTGTGACTACGTTAGAATGTGTGACCGGTGACGTGGTTTTTCGGCGGTGGAATGTGTGACCGCCAATAGGTGAAGCATTCCAGCACTTTCCCAGCTGTTCCAGGGCAGATCGGTTCTCCTGCACATGCGATTTGCGATGCCGATCTGCCCTGGAACAGCGGAGAAAGCGTTGGAATTCTTTACCTATTCCGCCACTCCACTGAAAAGCTGGGCGAGATTACGTTAAAATGTGTGACCACGTCACTGGTCACACATTCTAACGTCTCAAACTTTGATAGATCACATGCCTACCTGTAATCATTTAATCAGAGAAATAGATTATAATAGGGAACATTACAGTGTAATATTCCCCATTATAATCCACTTGTCTAATTGCATGAAAAAGCATGAAATAGTAGTACACAACTACTATCCCTCAGATCGCCAGGGAGTTTCGATGTGTGCACTGCAGGGGACGGGGCTTGTGACACACACACGCCTCCTGTGACTCACCTCCCCTCCCGCCATGCACAAAAGCATCCAACTCCTAATTTACTCTGGGCCTGCAAAGTTCTGGTGCAATATGAAACCACCCCTGATGTGAATGAAACCATTCAGCTCAGTATATTCTCTAAGTGTTCCCTTTTTTTGCCCCCAGTCCTTAACTCAGAAAAGGGCTTAGATCTGTAGACCATGAAAGCATGCTCAGACAATGCTCAGAAACCAAGAAAGGATTGAACTTAGCAAAAACTGAAACTGTAAAACAGATTGCTAAAGCGCTAAAGGGTGCATTGGTGTTCCACAAGGATTGGTACTGGACATTTTTTTTGTATTAATGACTTAATGGATTGCAGAAAAAGTGTGATCATCAAATGGATAATTTTTGCTGATGACACAAAATCATGTAGCGTTAATAAAACTTAGTATGCTATTACAGGAGGATCTCAATAAATTAGTAACATGGATGGATAAAAGAAATCTTAACCTGGCCTGGATAATATTTAGCACTATTATAAACAACTGACATTTTTCCTTATTTTTCCAGTGCTGCTGATCTGTTTCCTGTCTACATGCAGTCTCTCCAACATCAGCTGCACATCATTGCACTGGACCAGCTTCCTAATAGTGACAACAGTGAACTATGCCTGTGCAATGTGTGTTTTGTAAACATAACCAAAACTCTTAATATGTATTTTTACTATAAAAACATATTTTTAACATATGTGTTACGTACCTTCTGGGAGACCGGATGTGAGAGGAGGCTTCCCTTGCACCTTGTGTTCTGGCAGACTCTGAGGATGGAAACAGAGCCCAGCGGGACAACAAGTGGCAAGAGTGCCAGTGGTGTTGAGCACCGTGCAAGTAGGGTTGCCACCTGTCCAGGATTCACCCGGACAGTTCGGGTTTTGAATGCAGTGTTCGGGTTTCATGGCAGCAGAAACCCGGACAAAAGATGTCGGGCAGAAAGGGGCAACCAAAATTAACATAGGTGCTACTGGCCCCCCACTGAGAATAGGCTCAACTGTGATATTTACATATGAGTGTGAGGCGCTATTTACATATGAATTAGCAGTGACTCTTTCTCTCCAAAAAATGTCCGCGTGTCGCAAGTGTGTTCGGGTTTCGCTTGAAGAAAAGGTGGAAGCCGTAATCCAATGAGACGAGACGAGGTCAGGTTCCAAGCGGGCAATTCCAGTACAAAAGGGGTCAGGGAGAAGAATGGTCAAATAACAGTTCCGTGGTCAAGGCAGGCAGAATTCAAGGTATGTCGAGGAAGTCCGGGTCACAAGGATCAAGCAAGATATCACAAAAACTGGAACAAGGATTAGCTAACAATAAATCAGCAACATGGTGGTCCTGCTGCTGGGTTTATATAGGGCCAGTGATGCCATTTCCTGTGCGCCACTATGGCGGATTTTCGTGCTGGTAGACTACTGCTTTTGCGCATGCGCGGGATGGCGCGTCCCCGAGCAGTGCGGGAACGTGCAGGTTGCACATGCGCAGATGGCGGGGATCCATTACAATATGCATCTTTGTAAATGTCTTGATATGAGTAATATGTTTCATATAGTTTAATTATGTGCAAGAAAAACACTTGAAAACACTATTTTTATCTGCTCCATGCTGAGATTTCCTGTACGCACTTGGGGTTAAATACTCAAACAGACTTTTTAATGAGTCACAATAGGTAGTCTATCATTATATATCATCACATGATGTATTATCAAAATTCATTTTCAATTTTGCATGCCTCCATTTGTGTATTTTAGAGATACCATGATTCAGTAATGGGTTTTATTTATATATTTATTTATAACTTAGCCCTGATGAAGGGGTCTAGAACCCCTGAAAAGTGTTTGATGTTTTTAACAATTGCCATAATGGACACCCACTATTTGGACTGATGACCCTAGCCTGGTGCTCTCTTTTGTTCTATAAACTTTGAGACTTTACGCAGCGGGTGCTGTCTCAGAAAAAGTTGACACACTGGATTAAAAAATGTACCTATACCAGGCTCCAGAGCTCTATCATCTCAGTGTTGTATAAAAGTCAGCCACACAGCAGGATGCTACTGTTGTGCTGTTTTTTAAACTAACTAATTAACTAATTACTCTGAAAACCATACATCATGGAGCTAGGCTACAGAAATGATAAGAAGTTGAGGTTGGCAGTCATACCTGCATGTTCCTTTAGTAAAAGTATCTTTACCAATTGTTGAGAAAGGATATCAGCTGCACAAGGTATACATTGTTTTCATAGACTTGGCCGATGCATAGAGATGCACTGTGAGAAGGAGACGTAAAATACAACCATTGTGTAGCACTGCAAAGTAGGAAGCAGAGCCTGTATATGTAATAAGTAAATACATGCCCTAAAAACATTCACAACTACACAGAAAAACTTTGAAAGTTTTTTTTTTTTAATACATTCATACACATTGATGATTTACATTAAGGTGATCTCTTCCATCTATAAATCTAACAATGAAGACTTTACATTCTCTCTTTCTAGAGAGAGAAAAAAAATATGAACCTAACTAGTGATACCATCTTCCTTGTTTGTATTTCCCAGTAGGTTTCTTTGCAGGCTGCAGCAAAATATTCCCAGATATTAATAGTCTATAATGAATGCAGCACTGCTAAAATTATTTTCTATGCCGGGAAGACAGCATATAGTGACAGTAATTACCATACTTGCATAAGTGTTTAATTACTGTAGCAGATTACTTCACAACATACAACAATATCTTAACTCATAAAGGATTTTTTCTGTATTACATTTATTGAATTCTAATTAATTTGTGACCTTATTTGCTATGTCGGGAAGACAGCATATAGTGACAGTAATTACCATTCTTACATAACAACATAAGTGTTTAATTACTGTAACACATTATTTCACAACAATATCTTGACTCATAAAGGATTTTTTCTGTATTACATTTATTGAATTCTAATTAATTTGTGACCTTATTTTTTTTTTGTACAATTCTTTATTTTGAAGAAATAAGGAAGTAATCCCGAGGGAATAACAGCGCCCAATACAAAGGTGTCAGGTACACTTCGTAACCAAATATATATATTAAAAGTGACACTCGTATCAAAGCACATTGCAATTCAGAGACCACAATGACACTAATAACATTAGCTTAATGCCTTTCCCTCTGCCCCTCAGGAATCCACAAAAAACAACCAGGTAACAGAATGCTTGGTGTACAAGCAACGGATATAGAGCAAAACAAGCAAAACCAATAAACAGATGAAAAAGGAAAGCAAAAAAGTGCTAAAAGAAGGGGGGCTCCAACAAGCACTAGCCATCTGAAAGCCATTAGGTGTGCCAGTAGGTCACAATCAAGTTAAGCAGACAAAAAAGTCTGGTATTCCAGAATGGAGACAGATTCCATCTAGTAAAACCACCTACTATTAAAGTCAACCGTTGTCCCATGCAGGTCAGAAGTAAAATTCTCCATGTTTTTAATGTCATTCATTTTAGCAATCCACATTGCCAGGGTTGGAAGCTCGGTGTGACGCCACAGAGCCAGGATGCAAGCCCGTGCTGCGTTAATCACACATATGATAATAGAATTTCTGTAGGTTTGACGTGGAGCTCTCTAACTGACAACTTAGAGACAACTGCATGTCTTCTGGAGTTGTCGCTTCAGACAACTCAAGAAGACATGCAAGAGCGAACCCCTTGCTGTCTCACAAAGCCTGTAAGCAGATCCATAGCTAGCTCCTTTTGCGCCTGAGGCAAGAACAGAAAATTGTGCCCCCCAACAGACATGTGCGGTAAGTGATGTCATGCACCCTGCTTCCAGGTTGGTGGCGCACATGCGTAGAGTGCACTGGTGGCCAAATCCAAAATAGCATATAAATTTGTTTTGTTTGATAAAACTAATGAAAACTTTTTTTAGTTTCCGTTCATTTCGTCCAAAACAAATTTTTAGCCTTTGCACATGTCTAGTAATGTGTGTGTGTGTTTTTTTTGTTATTTTTATTTTTTTCACTGTTGGGGGGCTTTGGGGAAATATCAGGGGTCTAAACAGACCCCTGATATTTCCCTTTTGAAATAGAAAAAGAGATTGAGAAAACAGTCTTCTGCCCATACAGGTGGGGGAGAGCAGCGGGATCCGAGGAGAAGCTGAAGCCTGTGCCACTCCTCTTCTCGCTGCTGAGCCGCGGCTATGTTGGCAGCCTATAATAGAAGTCACCAGCACTCGATGATGTATGCAAGAAGTAAAGCCTGGCACCCCTGTTGCCAATGGCACCCTGTGCTCGCCATGGCAACAGGGGCAAGGGGGCGCAGCCAGGCCTGCCCTGGCTACGCCCCCTCTCAGCTGCGCCTGAGGCTAATGCCTCACTCGCCCTATGGTAGCTACAGCCCTGCCTGTAAGTGTCGGTCAGGGATGGATAGATCTGATGTAGTTGCACAGGAACTCTATACCACCTTGTTAATAATTTGTATCTTGCTTCTTGATATGAGTTACTGATAAAGGTAAAGAAGAGAATGTCATCAATCTGATTAGTAGAGAAGGCCATCCCTAAAAGCAAGTTTCTGACCTCGGTTGGGTGAGAGAGGTTATAGAGCATTGATATGACATGGCTAATTGGGCCTTCAGCTACATAAAGGTGCTCAAATGGTGTGGATTGTGTTCGGAAGGAAGTAGGTGGAGGCAGGGAGGAAATGAAGTGGTGAAACTGCAGTGCGCTCCAGAAGTCAAGAGAGGAGCAGGCTGGATCCTGAGATAATAATTGTACAGAAGGCCACATGCGGAATTTGTTGACAAAATAGCCTGTTCTAGCCGCTCTCATATTCCTCCAGGTGTCAAAATAATGGAGCGTGCATGCCGGGAGGGAACATAGGGTTCCCCACAACAGGATATAACAGAGAAGTCAGAGGATGTAGTTGCAGGATATCTTTGGAAGACCAGAGAGCCGAGATGGTAGGTCCAATCGTAGTGTGAAGCATTAACTTGGTAGGTACATCTGACAGACACCATGGGAGATTACGTAATGAAAAATCTGCAACAGCCTCCTCAATCTCCACCCACCTCTTCTGTTTGCCATGTCTACACCAATCAACAATTCTACCGAAATGGGTGGCTAATTAATGTTGTCTGGGAACGAATATCTAAGTCTAGCAGGTTTATTAGCACAGATAAACTTCAAAAACAGGGAGTGAACTTTCGAGAAAAAATAAGGGGGAATACGATTCGGAAGTGTTTGAAGAAGGTACAATATCTTTGGGAGGACCATCATTTTTAAAATATTGCATTGCCTGAACCATGAGAAAGTACCAGTGTACCAGCGGTGTAGTTCAGCCTTAATGTTCTGCAGGAGCGGGGGAAAGTTTAGAGTATAGACCTGGGAGGATTCCTTCTGAAGATGTATGTCTAAATACTTCAACGCCACAGGTTTCCATTGAAATGGGAATGCCTCCATCAAGTGTAATTCAGATGAGGAGATGTTTAATGCCTCAGAAAAAAAATATTTTAAATTGAGAAAACCTCCCAAACCTTTCAAATTAAGCCATAAAGTTCGGAAGCGAGATGAGGGGGTCAGACATGAAGCAAAGGATATCATCAGTGTAGGCTGCAATTTTATGGACTGACGCTCACATGTGTAAATCTTGCAGCAGGGCAGTTCGTCTCTAGAATTTTCAATCCTTTAACATTAAGGGGCACAATTTTAATGGCAGTCAACATACTGTGGGAACTGTCCTAAACAGTGGAATAAGAAAAAGCTGCAGAACACACACAGGAAAATAAAAAAACACCAAGAGAAAAAGAAGCTGAAGAGCAAAAAGAGAATAAGAAGTAAGAGGAGAAGTGAAAATCAAGCAAAGTAAAGAGGTAGTAGAGAGAGAACAGACTAGCCGAAACAGAAAAAGAAGGAAGTGAGGAAAAGGTATAAATTAGGACCAAACTAAGAAGAAAAATTACGTTCCCCAAGTTTCAAGGAACTAAAGGGAACAGCCTACTTGGGGTAATAGATCAGCAACGGTGAGCAAAGGGAGATGTACAAAGAGAGGGAGACCATCTGTAAAGAAAAACGAACTGGGCTATTAAATTATTGAGAATCCTAATAGCGAAGAGCAACCTGGTGAGAAATGCTAATACACCGACACTCAAAAAGGATCCACAGAACGCAGATGAACAATGGGACACGGGCAATTTACAGCTTCTGACATTAGGAACATGAAATTTAATTCACTGTAGTCTATAGTTCCTATCCAGAGATAACATAAAGTAACAACCATATTCAGCAAATAAACCAGAACGAGAGTGCAGCTTACATTCTAGCACGGATAGACACTGCCATGAGGGGACGCTCACTTGGTCGTCCCCAGGGTATACGGACATCTGCTGCCCCCAAGGAGCACATATAGTGTGAAACCGGTGACGAAAACATAGACTGCCAATGTGAAATTGGAGGGCACCACCAGGAGCAACCCTTCAAGTAATACATGTCCCTCGACACCTAGCAGCTGCATATCTATATCGTAAAAAACAAAAAAGCACAGGCATAGGTCCAATTTGAGGCATAGAACTATAGGTTTCACGTAGAAACAAAGAACAGAATTCTCTACTGTAGGGCAAAACCAGTTTACAAAGCTGCTGAAAGAGAAATGCTATAGAGACAAAACTGAAGGAGCATTATGTTTCTCGCGAAGTGGGTTGAAGGGAGGGAGCATCTCAATGAGAGAACCGATGGTGAAATCTGCTGGTGTGTGCTCTCCTGGGTGGCCGAGGAGGATAATCCGTCTTCTTGCAGGGAAAATCCAGCCAGTTCAGAATATCCACCGCCGGAACATCCAAAAGTCGAATCCGCTCTGGTAATTGATCAGGATGATACAGGTAAAAGGTAAAAATAATTGCGTCTAAGTATAAGATGAAATGGATGACCCAAGCGATAGGTAGCTTCGGTGGTTCATATAAGATCCAGTAAGGGTTCGTTCACACCATAGGCAGTGTGTTCCAGTCATAAGGGTTCATTCACACCATAGGCAGTGCGTTCTGGTCAGAAATTGGACCGGAACCCACTGCCTGCATTGCGGCCGGCTCCCTTTTTTGCTGGGCAAAATAGTATAATGAGAGGAGGTAGAGGCGTAATGTTATAAGAGATACTGCCATCTGAGTGCTATTCCTGGCCTCCCGACCAGGGATGAATAACTACCACAGATGGTCGGGTCTATAACTACCACAGATGGTCAGGTCCTTACCCGGTTTGGGAAAGACCGTAATATGAGGATGGAGGGTGGTCGATAACGGGGGATTCCCGAGAAAATAGAGTTATAATATGCGCCACGATGGGGAATTAATAAAGTTTGAAATGTTTTATAATATTTAAGAGTATAACCGTCTGGTTCCGGACTCTTACTAGCAGCCATTGAGGCGATTGCTTGTTGAATTTCCAGTTCATTATTGGGGGACTCTAAAGCCACCAGTTGGGCTTCTTCTAATTTTGGAAAAGAACTAGCTGCCAAATAAGCGTTAATACGGTGTATATGTAAGTGTTTAGTTTGAGAATTAGGGTAAGATCTAGTGTTGCAGAGATGCATAAAATTCCCGAAAAACGTTTAAGATGTCTTGGGAAGTATGTACTAAAACATCTCGTTTAGATTTAATTTTTGCTATAAAATTCGCACCTTGGCCTTTTTTAAGTCATTTGGCTAGGAACTTCCCAGGCTTGTCCCCTATTTCATATGACCGCTGAGAGAAATAATTAAGAGAGCGCTTATATGTATATAACAAAGCTTCTCGTAATGCTTCTCTGGCTGTCGGCAGAGCCATTAGGTCTATGGCCGACATAGTTCCTTTACGACTACGTTCAAGGGTAGCTACTTTCATCGTTAGTTCTGTTATTTTTGCATTAGCTTCTTTTTTCTTTCTAGAACCATGTGAGATAAGAGAACCCCGAATAGTCGCTTTATGTGCCTCCCAGAGGATTCCCGGTGACACCCCATTGGCATCGTTCTCGGAAAAATAGTGGCGAAGATCTTTTTCCAAAGCCAAGAGTACCATCTTGTCTAAAAAGAGAGAATCATTCAATCTCCAGGTGGGGGGTGACCGGGAGTCCCTCAGTAACATCAGTGATAATAGGACAGGGCATGGTCTGATAGTGTGGCAGACAGGATGGAAGCTTTATTTACTAAATGCAAATAGCGATGGTCCACAAAAATATAATCTATCCGCGTGTAAGTATTGTGAGTAGGGGAAAAAACAGATGCAATATCCTCCAAACGTCTATCAGTTGCATGTTATGTAGGAGTGTTTATAAAAAGTGAAGGCGTTTAAAAGATATGTGAGAGTGACCCATAGATGAGTCTAAAGCAGGGTCTAAGTGAAGGTTAAAGTCCCCAGCTAAAATAGTGATTCCATCTTGAAAGTCTTACAGACGACTCAATGCATTACGTAAAAACACAGTTGGGTCTCTGTTAGGTGCATATACATTCGATAGTGTCAGTGATCGGTTGTCAATCTGTCCCCTAAGAAATAGATACCTTCCGTCAGGATCCGTCACCATGGATACATGGGTAAAATTCCACTGGACCATGGCACCAAACTTTGTGCAAAATTTCCTCCTTTACCGCATAAAAATGTACTCTGCAAAGGACATCCCTGGGAGCCTGAGCATTAGGGGGCCGCAAGCCTTGAACACTGTGTACTCTGTCCAACTCGAACTCTGCATTTGGAAGTTTGCCCAGTATTTGGTTCAAAATAGCTGTTACTGTAGCTCGAATGTGTACACCCGTCGTCGCGTCTGGTACGCCCTTTAGACGGAGATTATTTCTGCGACTTCTGTTTTCACAATCATCCATGCATAGCTGCATAGCAATAAGGCGACTGTGAGTGATCACGGCTGATGACTCCAGAGCTGACACTCTATCAGAGAATTAAGCAGTAGTAGTTTCAACAGTCAGGACCCTGGCATCCACTGTTGACACATGCTGCTTCTGGTCAAGGAGTTCTTTCCTTAAAGGGTCAACTATGGAGGCTAAATTCTGCAGGTCTTGTTTAGTGGACAAGCGCGGAAGGAGATCTCTAACCGCCAAGTCTGTAGGCGTGTCATGATGTGTGGAGGCCTGTGAGCCCGGGGAGTCGGCGGCAGAGTCATCACCGTGCAGCTCTGGAGTCAGGATCGGGGATGCAGGAGGGCTTCTAGAAGGAGAAGAAGGCAGGAGAAGTGAACAATCTAGGCCAAAATAGCCGATTTGGAAAAGTTCTCCAATTCTCTACTCTCAACATGTAATTCGTGGCCATTGCATCCAACTAAGCTCCTCCCAAAAACAAAAACATTAATGTTGTCTCCATGACCTCGAACTGGAATTCCATGCAGCCACAACCACCTTCCAAGCCCAAACTTCCCATTCCAGCAAGACACAACTGGATAAGGTTACCCATTAGCTGAACCTGCTTCTCTCGAGTTTGGCTGACCGTAGCCTACGCTATAGAACCCATAAATTCTACCTCAAGGGTAATAAGCAGGACTCCCTTTTGGCGTGCCATCTGCGCAACATCGACACTAGGGCAGGCACTTTGACTAGCAACCTCTGGAAAAGCACAGTTGAACTTGAACGTCACTTGGTATCGTTATACTCCGAGTCGGACCCCGCACACCCCCCAGATCACACCCGTTTTTTAGATAACCTCTCGTTACCCACTATCTCCCAGTCATTCCGTACTTCCCTGGAAGAAGTGATGTTTGTGTGTGTGTATTGTCATGATTTCTGTGAGTAGCATCGGTATGTACTGTAAAAAAATAAAAAGGTGATTAAAAAGTAAAAAATAAGAATATAATTATAAAAAATAAACAATAATAGAGGGGCGTGGCTTGGCGATGGCCGCGAGCGGACGCTAATCTTAGAGCTCCGTGCGTGCCGGGCGAACCATCACACAGAACCGCTTAGCAAGGGCACTTCACCTGCTCCCATGGGCCGGACTTCGATGGATTATGTCCTCCTTGGAGGATTTCATGGTTGGTTACAGCATAGTAGGGGGGGATTTTAATTTCGGTATTGATCCTACCCTAGACTTATCCGCTGGGAAGGCCCATCTCTCGCCTCCGTCATTGCGGGCTATCCATAAGTGCCTCCACTCTTTACAGCTGGTAGACATGTGGCGTACTCTACATCCATCTAGCAGGGACTATACCTTTTTCTCCTCTTCTCATTCAACTTCAGTAGAATTGATCATTTCTTTGCTTCCCATGCTCTCCTCAGCTGGACCCCTTCCTCTGCCATTGGCTCTCAACTTTGGTCTGATCATTTCCCTCTCTTCCTTACGGTGACAATCCCTGGCTCATCAAAGCCGTCCCCATCTTGGAGACTAAATGAATCTTTGCTTCAGGACCCTGTTGTCATCGCATCTCTTCAGGCCCAGATCAAGGTATTTGTTGATGTCCATGACTCGGACCCCACTTCTCCCCCGGTTAAATGGGAGGCCCTTAAGTGTGTACTCCGGGGCACTTTGATTCAACAGGGCTCCCGCCTTAAAAAACAGCGTGAGCAGCAAGTCTCCTCTCTTTTATCTAAGATCTCCTCATTGGAGCAAGCCCACAAACTGACGCCTACACTGACCATTTATCGAGAACTTCTCAATTGCCGCCGAGACCTCCATTCCATTTTGGATCTTGCTTACTTGCGATTCCGGGACTCGGCTAGGCGCACGTTCTACGAATTTGGCAATAAGAGTGGTAGACTTTTAGCCCGCTCTGTTCGTACCAGACGTACTGGTATTTACATCCCTAAAATTCAATGTCCGCTACAGGGACTGGTCCATTCCTCGGAGGACATAGCCAGGGCCTTCCACAAATATTACACGGACCTTTACAATTTGAAAGGTGACTTGTCATCGGGTCCCCCTGCCCCGCCAGCTTCGGCGCTGCTGGCTTATATGCAACATACCTCTCTTCCGACACTCTCTCCATCTGCCATGCAGTCGCTGGAAGCACCATTCTCGTCTGAGGAAATCTCGACTATTATTAAAACTCTTCCCTATGGTAAGAGCACTGTCCCCGATGGCTATACGAGTGCCTTCTATAAATCCCTATGCGATTCTATCCTTCCCATCTTGGTGCCGGCCTTCAACTCCATCTCGGAGTCCTGTCATTTCCCGAAACAGTCTCAGGAAGCCCACATCACTGTCTTGCCTAAAGAGGGGAAGGACCCTTCCTTATGCGCCAGTTATCGGCCTATCTCATTAATCAATTTGGATCCAAAGATTTATGCTAAGGCAATAGCGGAGCGTCTAAAGCTTTACATACCCTCCCTGGTCCACTTAGACCAGGTGGGCTTTGTCCCCTCCAGAGAGGCCAGAGATAATACCTCTAAATCGATCACACTAATGGCATACGCGAAGGACCGTGGTATCCCGCTATGTCTTCTTTCTATCGATGCCGAAAAGGCCTTCGACCAGCTTAACTGGGATTTCCTTAAGGCCACACTGCAACACATTGGGATTCCCTCCTCTCTCCTCTCCAAAATACACGCCTTATACGACCGGCCATCTGCGAGGATTCGGATTAATGGCATTTTGTCACACCCCGTTGACATTTGCAATGGCACACGACAGGGATGCCCTTTGTCGCCGTACTTGTATATTATGGCCATGGAACATCTGGCGGCGGCACTCCGCCTTAATCCGAACATTCAGGGAATACTGGTTGGGGATAGAGAGTTTAAGCTCAGCCTCTACGCTGATGATTTACTGTTATACATCACTAATCCTGTCGTGGCCTTCCCCTCCCTATTGCAGGAATTTGCATGCTTCGCTGCTCTTAGCAATTTCAAAGTCAATATGCATAAGTCGGAAAGCCCTCAACGTCTCTTTACCCCTGGCACTAGTGACCTCTCTACAGAAATCCTTTGCCTTCTCCTGGGTCCCCACCTGCATTAAGTACCTTGGTGTCCTCCTTCCATCAGATCCTAACTTGCTTTATGATCTAAACTACAAACCGATGCTTGCCCTTGTCTCTCGTAAACTATCGGAGTGGACTCATCTTAACCATACCTGGTTTGGACGTATGGCGCTATTCAAAATGGATATCCTACCCCGAATCTTGTACCTTTTTCAAACTATCCCCATGTATTTGCCTCCGTTCTTTTTCAGCTCTCTGCGGTCCCTTCTCCTAAAATTTATTTGGTCTAATGCCCCAGCCAGGACTCGGTACACAGTTCTGATCCGACGTAAGCAATTTGGGGGAGTTGGTTTGCCACAGATTGAATTGTACCATAAGGCGGCCTTGCTCACCAGGTTACTGGATGCCATGTACCACCACCCCAGTAAATTATGGGTTCAACTGGACCTTCTCATCTCACCTGCCCCCCCAACCTCGCTGCCTTGGCTAGATCCTGCTTCCCGACCACCTGCCTTGATACACCGCACATGTCCCTTGGATAGGGCACTTACACCGTTTGAACGCATATGTGTTCCCAATCCGCCTCTGCGCCCCCTGTCATTATTATTTGGCCTTTTGATATCATTTTATGAACAAGACACTCCCCCATATATGAGAGATCGGGCCTCAGACATGGGCTGCTCCTTCTCTGCAGAAGACCTCTCTTAAGTCCTTCCATTTGACCCACACAAGCTCCATCTCCAGTGTCGTACAGGAGCGCAACTTCAAGATCTTATCTAGATGGTACTACTGCCCTACCCGCCTTCATGCTATCTACCCCTCGGTTTCTGACATATGTTGGAGGTGCCGCTCCAGTAAAGGCTCAATGCTACATATTTGGTGGTCCTGCCCTGGGGTCCAAATGATTTGGGCCGCCGTTTTCACCGAATACCGCCGTATGACGGCTGTGTACAGGTGGACTGCTCTCCTCAACTCGCTCTCCTCTCTGTGTTCCCGGGTTCTGTGCGCTCAGCCAAAAAAGGCTTGTTGCGGTTCTTTTTGATGGCTGCCAGGGCGATCATACCGAGACTGTGGAAATCCCAGACAAGTCCAACTATAAATGACTGGTTGGCGGAAATGCACTCTATTTGTAGGCTGGAGGAACTTTCTGCTATGCTGTATGATAAATATGCTCAGTTTTATGTGGTATGGAGTCTCTGGCTTAATTCCTGCTCTTCCCCAGGGGAGAATGGGCTATCCACGTTAGACACAGGCTCAATATAAACAGTTGTGCACTATTGCAATAACCACGTACTAATGATCTAGGTTTTGCCAGAATTGGCGGACGGTGGGGACCCGGGGGATGCATTCTACCTTTTCTACCTCTTTCACTTTTCTCTTCTCTATATCTCTTACCTCCTTTCTTTTTTTCTCTCTTTCTTTTTCCGGTATACTTTCCTTTTTTCTTACATGTAATGGGAGTACTGGTGCTATCTGGCACCTGCTAGGTCTCTATACGCTGTTATTACACGGTTGGCCCGGAGACGGGTCATGCACAGTTAAGTGTTCTGTACTATGGAGAGTGGCTCCTCTACTAACAGCCTGCACAACCTTGTTCATTGTGACAGGTTTTTGTATTAAAAGACAACTCATTGTATTGTATGTAAGATGACGGATGCCTTATACGCTTCAGTGCGTCATTTGTATATGGCAATGCTGATATATGCCCCTATACTCCCCGTTTGCTGTGTTTTGTTGTTTGTACTTTATATGGATGTGCAAAACTTTCAATAAAAAAACATATTACGTAAAAAAAAAAAAAACAATAATAAGATAAAAACTATAAAAAAAAGTAAATTATAAAAAAGTAAAAAGATAAATAAAAATCTTAAAAAAATTAAATTGATTTAAAAATTAAATAAATAAAAATTAAAAAACAAATAATAAGAAAAAATTTAATAAAAAAAATAAAAAGTGATAAAAATAAAGAAACAGTAAAAAAAATTGAAACTAGCCCCGCCCCAAGGCCAGGTTC
>NW_017307514.1:336324-338129 GCF_000935625.1 Nanorana parkeri
GGTGATATGTGTGTGGGGGGGGGCGTATTGTGGTATTGTGGAACCCGGCCTTGGGGCGGCAGGGAGAGTAAATCCGGCCCTGTCTGCACACATACAGAAATACATACACAATAACACACTCAGGCTCCATTCACACTGGAGCGGCTGTCCGCACTTATTCGGCTGTATGAATACACGCGGAGCTGCTCAAAACAGAGAAAACAATGCACTTTGTTGTGCATTGTTCAGACTATTGCAGGAACCGCGCAGTACGAAATCGCGCAGCCCCCAAAATAGTGCAAGCGCGATAATCCAGCAGATTCCGCATGTTCGCGGCTATATATTAGTCGCAAACGAGCGGTATCCGTGCAGTTGTTTCACATATACGTTTGCGTCCTGTGCAAGTCCAACCCATATAGGTCCACGCATCATCTCATCCTTAGGGATACTGGTATCCCTGGATATTACGGTCCCTCAAGAAATTGTCCAAATGTTTCTTGAACAAATCTACACTCTTGGCTGAAATCACTGCCGATGGCAGTGAGTTCTAGACCTTAACAGCTCTTACTGTAAAGAACCCTCTTCGCCCATTGTGCTGGAATTTTTTCTCCACCAACTTTAGTTGGTGGCCTCTAGTCTTTGTAATGGAGTTAATCTCAAACAGTTTGTTGCAAATGTTGCTGTCACCATTGAACATCTTGTACATGAAAATCATATCCCCCTTAATCCCCTTAATTCCAGCGTAAACATGTTTAAGGTCAGAAGCCTTGTCCTCCATTCCCCTAATTAGTTTTGTTGCCCTCCGCTGGACTCTCTCCAGTTCAAGGACATCCCTACTCGGTACCGGTAACCAAAACTGGACCGCGTACTCCAGATGTGGCCGAACCAACGATCTATATAGAGCAGGGGTGCCCATAAGGTCGATCGCAAAGCTATCGCTGGTAGATCGCGGGTCGACTCCCTGTCCTACGCTCCGTGTACCCGAATGTGTCAGACGCTAAAGCATCCGACACATTCGTCTCTCCCCTCCTGTCTGAAGCGGCCAATAACCTTTCCTACCACACGTAGCGTAGGTGGCCGCCTCTACCCGCACAGACACTGAGACACTTTGTCCGCACACTCGGCCCGCCCCTCCGTGTTCGTCAGCGTCCAATAATCATTGCCTCCCGCACGTAGTGGCATTGGCTGCTCCTCCCTCTCTTCAGTGTGCACGTTTGACTGGCCCCTCCCCGCCCGTAGCTTTGGACACCTCTGTCTGCAGCATCAAGCACGTTGGGACCACACCTGAAGAGCCAGAAGCAGGTAGGTTATTGGCTTGAGTGGGATCTGACAGTATAGTTAAGGGGCTGCACAGTTAAGACTTGTAAGGCCTCCTTCACACCATCCTCAGTGCGTTCCGGCGCTAATGTGGCCAGAATGCAGCGGATCGCATTGCGGCCGGCTCAGTTTGTTGTGGGGTGGGAGGGGGTGTGGTGATGTGTTGAAGTGAATGACATCGGAGCCACGCCCTTTGGCCGCAATGCGTTCGGCCACACGGTAACGAAAGGCACATTAATGCCTGCGGTCCGGCCAGAAAAAAATAGTGCTTGCAGCACTTGACTGGACCAGAGCGCAGGCACTGATGTGCCTTGCGTTCCCGTGTGGCCGATCGCATTGCGGCCGAAGGGCGTGGCTGTGATGCCATTCACTTCAACACACTACCACACCCCCTCCCACCCCACAACAAACTGAGCCGGCCGCAATGCGATCCAGTGCGTTCCATCCACAACAGCGCCAGAACGCACTGAGGATGGTGTGAATTAGGCTTTAGGGCTGGTTCACACCAC
>NW_017307514.1:339500-366806 GCF_000935625.1 Nanorana parkeri
CATTGCGGCCGGAGGGCGTGGCTGCGGTGCCATTCACTACAACCTCCGGCCGCAATGCGATCTGCCGCATGGAAACAAAAGGCACATTAATGCCTGCGGTCAGGTCAGAAACAAATAGTGCTTGCAGCATTTTTTCTGACTGGACCGGATCGCAGGCACTGATGTGCATGAAGCATTTTTTCCGATCGCACTGGACCAGAACGCAGGAATTTGGTACAGGCGAACGCACTGCGGGCGGGGAGGGGGGCATGGCTGGGGTGCCATTGACTTCAGAATGCAGGAGGGAGGTAGATCGTTGGTAGATCTCGTTGATTTATTTACATTACTGGACAAAATCTGACAGCCACAAATGCAGATGCTTTTAGAGCAGAGCGCCTTCAGGTTCACAAACAAGTGTTTGCTACTCCTCTCTTCGCTTTGCCATCCTGATATACAACCTCTTAACATTTACCCCTAGCGTCACTCAGGCACCAGGTACTAAAGAGGATAATTCTAAAGTCTGTTTTTTTATAGGTCACCTATTTACAATTTTGGGTATCATAGATTTTTACAGTTTTTCTATAGCACATGGATTTGGGAGTAGATGCATTTGGTATTCATTAATTCAGCCATCTCATCTTTTATACAAACATATCATGTTTGCATGCACTGAAAAAAAATGTGTGTGTTTTTTACTAAAAATGTAGATTTTTATATATTTGCGCAAATATCACATGGCATACAAAATCAGGACTACAAAAAATGTATAGTATACGTCATCCGCTTTTTAAAAATATATTGTTTAGGGGATCTTTAGTATAATTTGAAACCATATGTGCATTGTGTATGAAGAATAAAAAATTGGTCTGGTAGCGTGTCACAGATATGCAATTGTTACATACCACTTCCTTGTATTTCCTAATAATTACAGGTTTAGGTGCTATATAGACGCTGACTTTTGTCAGTTTGGACTGTGGCACACAATTATGTTCTAATGTAGCTCCACCTCTGTGCTTTATATGACTCCATTCCTCAGACACAGCTTTTCATTGAAGTCATTTATCTCATATCGTTGCATCTCTCACAAAGGCAGAAGCTTATGGATGATTGTCCCAGAACGGCGTAACTAGATATATATGTATATATACAGAGAGAGTTACCTGGAAATATAAAACAACATATTACAGGTGAGATCTACCATCTTATAATAGGCTTGTATTATTTGTAGATTTCTTAATGATCAATCTCAGTTTATAATACTAAACTAAAGGCTTGCTGGTCAGCTCCACTGGCATTTTGGTATTTTGAGAGCAATCTGTTGCATGTTTTCCATCTGACCATAGAAAATCTGCAGATAATCTATGAGTGTTTTAGCCATCTTAATGTTGTATCAGGTTTAAATTTAACGTATGGATAGCATAATACCACTTTTGCTGAGAAAAAAGAACCTTTCTCTGGTCATTTACAAACATTGGAAAGATTTTAGCCAACTGCTTTGAAAATTTCTACATAGTGTTGTTTGTATTGGAACTCACATGTGCCTTCTACTCCTGTCTTACTTTCCATAACCACTTACAAGTTTCAAGTGGGCAGCTCTTCGTGCTTTGGTTCCACTTAATGTTCCAATTAAAATGTACACTGTGCCTGAAATTTCTACTTTTAGACTTAGAAATACCCACTTTTGCCTCCATTTTTGGTTTCTTTTATCATCCTTGCCCATAATCAGTTATTCTTTGCAAAGTAAATATTCACCACAATTACTAACCTAAGGCAAACATTCCCTGCAAAGTGAACAGCCTGTTTGCCTTTACTAAATCAATGTCCGTCCATCTCTCTCTCTCTATTGCTGAGTTCTGCTTTACTAATAATTATTTGTGTTAATCTATTTAACACAGGTTGAAGAAGCAGAAGATACGTTTCAATAACACATTTGGAATATATACTAATACCAAAGAAAAGATGAATATTACAAGCATGAATGACACCCTGGATGAACCCTCTAGCGGCTATAACGAATATTCCAACATACATTTTACCATAGCAGCTGCTGTAGCGCTATGTCTTTGTATTTTTGGCCTATTTGGAAATGTTATTGTGTTTTGGTACCTACGCTTCAAGATCCAGAGAAACAAATACACAGTTTATATTATGAATCTGTCTGCAGCTGATGCCTTGTTTATTATATTAACTATGTTGCTTTTGATGGTCCATCTAAATACACTCATTGGTACAGATCTTAACTTTATAGGGCAGGAGAATTTAGATTTATCCATATAAATATTTTATGATACTATGCAGTATTCCGGAATGTTTATCCTTACAGCTATCAGCATGGAAAGATGTAGCTCTGTCCTGTTCCCCTTTTGGTATCAAAGTCATCGGCCTAGGAACTTGTCCACTATTATATGCATTGCACTTTGGATCCTTGGGTGTTTGGAAAGCCTCCTTGAGAACCTTGTGTGTACAACAGAAGCTTTCAGGGATCAAACCGTACAGTGTTCAGTAGTTCAAATAATAGTTTTTGTTTTAGCCATTGGGATCTGCCTACCAATTATGGTCATTTCCAGTTTCACCTTGCTTGCCAAACTAAAGAGGACATTTAAACAGCGATATACACCTAAACTGTATATCATCGTCATTATTGCAGTTTTTGTATTCATCTTATCAGTTCTTCCATTTAATTTTTTGTGGTTCTTAATGTTCTTCAGATTATTACCAACTGATTTGACGACTGCAAGTCTATTCTTTGCAGCAGTGTTTTCCACAGTACTTAACTGCACCATAAACCCCTATATTTACTTTATTGTTGGGAAAAAAATGGAAACAAAAGAGCCCTCACTCGATCCAGGAAGCCCTCCAAAGAGCCTTTAGGGAGGAAGATTATGAGCATAATGATTCACAAAGCAATAAAACTACTAACACATCAAGCCAAACTAACCTTACAGCTGCCTTATAGATTGTCAAAAATAAAGCCCACCAATAATTACCTGACGAAGCCCCGGTGGGGGGTGAAACACGTCCTGGGCGTGGGCTAGGTGTTTTTTTGTATTGACTGCCTCGGCCTAAGGCCACCCTGAATATTTGCTTTTTCCGTGATAAGAAACTCTCTAGTATACTTCATTGGAGGACAATGATACCCGGAGCTGGCTAAAGAGAAAAGATTACTATTTGAGCTACATGCTGATGTCTGGAAGCAGAACAGTACCTAGAAACCATTGATCCAGCTAAAGAGAGTGCCCTCTGGTCTGGACACAGTTACCAAACAAGCTGGAGCATACGTTCAGTAAAGGCGGAACATCCATAATGGATAAGACAAGCCGAGAAAGAGGTACGGATCTCCTGAACCTATTGCTTCTACAGCGGATCAATGGTATGTGAATGGTGATACCTTTCTGATCTCAAGATTCATCTATATGAACGAGACACTACACTGGATTAAGCACAAAAAAGGTACATCTTCAATCCAACCAGGAGGATTTCTTTCTTTTGCTCTGGATACAACCAACACACAATTAAAAACACACGTTCAGTAAAGGCTAATCTAAAAAACAAAAAGCCGAGATAAGGTTAAATATCTCCTGAACCTTTCCTGCATCTACAGTTCAGTAAAGACTAATTTCAATAGCAAAAAGCAGAGATGAGGTTAAATATCTCCTGAACTGCTCCTACATCTATAGCTGGGCTCTTACATACTCCGGTCTCCTGATCCTGACCCAAGAGTGAAGATACATTACTGTGAGTGCAACATTTATTATTCAAACAAAGCCTTTTGACTTTATTTATCCGGTCTTATTTTTTCTTCCTAATTTTCTTCATCAATATATTTTTTTCATACACGTGTATGTCACGTCTACTGTAAACGGTCGCACTGGAGCGCAACTGCGGAGAGGGAGTGATGGCGTGTAAGGGATTTTTGGCTTCTCAGGCGTGAGTCTCAGGCGTCACTCCCAGTCTTAAGGGGGAGTTTGAGACTCTTGCATCATAGCCAAATGTTTTAAACAGGAAAATAATCAATGGCCTATTTCCTCATAGCACCAGCAAAGGTATAGTATAGGGTTAAATGCGGTATTATCTTCTTGGTGAAGCAGTATGTTTAAACAGATCTCCTCAATGTCAATAGAATCTCCCCACAACGAGATATCAGTAGCACAATAGTGTATAGTTCAGCAGCTAACTGTTTGTAACAGGCTCCCAGTGGAGCGAATACTTGCTGTTTGAGGGGCGGCAGAGCAGCGAGGTGCAGGGTTTGGGTCCAGCTGGCAGAGTCTTCGGGTTGAGTAAGGAGACACAGTGTGGTTTGGTAGAGTTCAGTAGTCAGCAGGCGTTCAGATCCAATTGCTGAACGCCATGCTTCTACAGCTGGGGCTTTAAATAGCCCCAGGATGTGGGAGGAGACGTCGGCCGGAAGGAGTGACTTCCGCGTTCCACCGTGGAACGCAGGCCGCTCGCGTCACAACCAGAAAGTCGAGCGGCTTCCGCGTTCCACAGTGGAACGCGAAACACCCGACATGGAAGCCGGCAGGACCGAGGCGGCCCGGCCCCGAGGAGAATCATCACAGTGTATGCTCATTTTTGATCTAGGAGACTGACATTCTCTTTTCCCTTTTTTCCAACTCTGAGATTTAGAGTTCACAGATACCCTTCTGATATTTAACACCACGTTGAATAGGTATACAAGCATCCCAGGGCGCACCTTATTTATATAATTTTTCTTATGAATAGAAATGTATGTTTATATCCACTTGCACTTTCTATGATACCAGCCGAGAGCAGTCATATATGTGATGTTTCTATGTTTGTTTGGTCTTTTGACACGTATACATTTTAATATATCTAAAAATAAATTCATTTTTTACGATAATTTTTGTTCTACACTTTGTAACCATGGTGGGATCCCCCTTTGGGGAACTTTTGCATTTTTGCTATCAATTATAACAGGGGACCCACTGTCTGAATTGAATATGCTTTGTGTTACTAATTTTATACCTGAAAACCTTCCCTTCCCCATTTGTATAACCCACCAATATTTACCTTGTATAACAAGAAGATATTATTTACTCAAGAATTTTAGAATGTGAATCTTAAACCAGGAACTGGAAGTCAAACAGAGCTGTAGTTTTTTTGTGGAAGGTAATGACTGGAAATGATAATGGTGTTGACTGTTATATGATAAAGTTCTAAATATTCTAACTGGCTGTTAGATTCTCAGTGCTTAACGAGAACCACTCACAGAGAAACACTGCTTAAGGCAAACTCACACACTACCTAATTCTGTCCTTTACTACTAAACTGTTCCTTATTTAAACATGGCTGTTATGCAAAAATTTGGTGGTTTTAGATTTTGGTGTGGTTTAAATGAACTCTCACATTTAATAGTATTTACATATAACTGATGGGTTCCACAACATGCCTTCTTCTTTTCTTATTCTTATTTTACATGAAGCAACTGTACAGTTTTGGGATCCATAAATATAATGACTAGAGTTCCATGTAATTGGAAAGTAAAGCAAAATCTGACATGTAATTGTGCACAAATATTTGCAGCACACATTGTGTCCATATTTTATTTTTATAATAAAACTTAGTACAAATTATGTCTGATCTTGTGGGTTTTTTTCAACCATTAGCTTCCTGGGCCTATTTACACTAAACGTTATGGACACTGTTAAGATGCTGTACCATTCATTGTGAATGCCATCCCAATGCACAATCATTGCAATGCACCACAGTGCATAATGGATGGTGAAAGAATGAAAAAAATTGATTAAAAAAAAATTACATATAACAAATAAGTAAAAAATGAATAGGTAATAAAAGTGGGTTTATGAAGAGCGGTCATCCATCTAGAATTTAATAGTAACTTATCCATCCAGCAAGGAAATTAAGGAGAATGCTCAGATAGGCATGGAGAGCATGTATGAATGGGTGTAGAGGTAATGAATTATAGAGAGAATCTTTAGATAGGAGTGGGGGTATGGAGGAGAATGATCCTATAGGGAAGAAGAATGTATAGAGATGGAAGAGAATGAGAACAACCAGAGAAGAGCTCAAGGGAGGGAGAATCACCACAAAAGAGATAAGAGGCAGCATGGATGAAAGTGGATGAAATTGACCAGAAAAGACAGGGAATGTGCATGGAAGTGCAAGAGAATGATTGCATAGGGAATATGATTGGACATTGACTGAAGAGGAGGAGAATACTAATAGAGTAAAGGAAAGTGGACATAGAAAACCTTAAAGTGGAACTCTGGGTAAAAAATGTATCAACTTTGAAGTGGGACTACCCCCGTGCTGCAAGGGTTAAGTGCTTGTTTTTTTGGGTAAAAAATAACAAAGTTATACTCACCCGATCCTTCAAGCACGCCGGCCGTGATATAGCTCCTTCCTGCCTGTCTCTTCCTACGTTGCAGTTATGGTATGCCCCTTGGTGTCTTCACGTCCTACACACTGTGTATAGAATGTGATGACTCAGGGACCTTAGACCGCTGCAGCGGAGGGGGCGAGAGGCTCCAAAGACTGGTCTAAGAACAAGCCAGCTCAGAGGGTCAGGTGAGTATAACTTTTATTTTTGACCCTAGGCAAAGATGAGCACTTAACCCTTGCAGCGCAGGTGCAGCCCCACTGCAAGGGTTAATACATTTTGTACTCTGCCTTAATTAGTTAGTAAACAGAAGGGATGAGTGAGTCTGCCTGCTAAACCTGAACTTAGCATCTATAAATGATTACGGTAATACTAATTAACCTATTGGGGGAGAATCTTTATACTAAATTCTGGTCATTTTCATGGCTAGTAGGCAAGCTACTGAAAAAAAAGGGCATAAGGAGTGGAGGCACTGCCATGGGGGGAATTTAACAAAGCAAAAAAAGAAGGAATAAATACAATAGTGGAGAGAGGGTCTTTTTAATGCAAGTTCTAAGGTGACATGAAAAAACACCAATCCTTTCAATTCCATGCCGGGGGATGCCTTTAATCTATATGCTGTGTTACAAGAGAGTTTTATTTTCATGCACAGCGTCAGTGAAACGATATTCCTGTATCACATATTGTATTTTGGATGTGCAATAGTTTTTTTAATGTTTACACCTAGCTTGGCTTAAATACAACAGCACCACAATATGAGTCATTTCAACTAAAAAAAGAAGAAGCTTTTTTAAGGTAGTTTTAGCTGTAACACCTGATTTATTTTTCATCAAGTGATAATAGACCTGAATTGACCAGTGGAAGTGGCAGCCACAACAGATCTACAAAACTATAGCAAAGTTTACTGTTAAAAACTGCATATTTGGCCAGTGGCACAACAGTTTAATAATATAGTTTGTGAGTGCCCGACTTTTCAGAGGGGGTGACACCAAAATGGCTTGTCAGTCATTTTGGTGTCACCCTTCCAATGGTGTCACCCGGGTGCACGCCGCACCCCCCTTGTGATGCCACTGCCTCCATCCACTCTAAACAGCATGGATAAAGGAATCTTCTTAGCTGGTCATTGTATTCAGTAGGATGCTGAACCGTAAAACCGTACCAAAACCGTAGGTGCTGAATTCCTAAACAGTGACTCCATCTGGTTGGATGCAGTCACTGTTCAGCCGCAATTGAAAGCAAGCTAGGTAAAGGCTTGCTCACACCAAATGCAGACCAGATCTGCATGAGTTTCTGCTCATGCAGTGCAGTGTGTTTTGCCTCGATTGTGCTGCATTTTTAGATGCGTTCAAATTTTTTTTACATTTTTTTAGTCTAAAATGGGCTTTTTTGATGCGTTTGCATGCATCTGGTGCGTTCCAGAGCAGAAAATATAGGGCATGCTGCAGTTTTTCCACATGCTCTGGAACTGAACTCTGGTGTGAACTAGAGACCAAAATACCATTGGAATACATTGGACGCAGTTTTGATCCGTTCTGTAACTGCTCTGCTCTGCACCTGCTCTGCGCTTTGATGTGAACAAGCCCTAACACCCGCAGAACTAACTGCAGAAACAAACCATTTACAGACACATAACCTGGACATGCACTTCAAAGGCAGTAGACTCAGGGCCCTACCACACCATGTCCGGACCAGATCTGCACGCGTATCTGCAAACGCGATGCGGTGTGTTTGTGATGCGTTCCAATTCGTTTTTTGTGGTGGGGTAATGTCATTATGCAAAATGAATCTCAAAGATTCTGTTGCGTTCGGGTGCTGTGCGTTTGTTATGCGTTCCGGTGCGTTCCAGTGCAGGAAAAATGCAGCATTTTTTTTCCTGCACTGAAATGAACTGGACCGGTGTGAACAGAGCCCAAAAATCACATACAAATGTATTGGGATGCATTTTTGGTGCGGAAAAAAAATGTAACGTACCACATCTGATCCGCACATGGTGTGAATGGGCCCTGAAGGTGCAACAGACAAAATGCAACAGAAGCAGAGACAGTTGGTAGGTTGGAGTATTAGGAGACTTGAAAAATACATGAGAAATGCTAGGTAAACAGCATAAACACTGAAGATTGCAGACCACAGCTACACCCAAGCAAGGACAAGAACAGCCACAATGTTTTTCAGAAGACAGTATACAAAGCAGAGAGACACAAGGCCAACCAGAAGATGCAATCTTTCAGTCGCAAACTTGGAAGTTCTCAAAGCAGAGCACTTCTGGGTTCACAACCAAGTGTTAGTTCTCCCTCCACTTTACTGATATACAGCCTCCTTAGCATTTACCCCGAGCATTACTCAGGCACTGGGTACTATATAAAAATAGTTACCGCGAGTAATATTTGGGATTAACTGTTCTTACTGTGACAGCAGGCAGGTGAAATCGCCTGGGTGTATTCAAAATGGCATACATGTGTGTGTCCCAGGTTCAGGATGATTGCAGATTTGTCCCACTAGAGGGAGTACTGGGAGGATGGAATGGTAGAGGTAATGAGCCCAGCTGAAGGAAGCTGGCTCATTAGGGCCTCTATAAGAACTCCCAGACTGCTCAGAGAATTGCTCCACCCTGGAACCAGTTTCATGCCTGAAGAGACTGGGGAGTGTCCTGCTGGCCTGTGTGGTGGAAAAGGGAAAACAATTCTCGTGTGGTGAGACACAGCCTGCAGACATCCCAACCTGCAAAGCCTTATTTCAGGGAGGTTCCCGTCTCATTTCAGGGAGGTGCCCTTTCTTATTTTTTTTATTTTTTTACAGCGGCTGTCGTCAGAATATAACCTGTGTGGCAGTTGATGGAATTGGGAGATAGGTGCTAGGGGCAGCACAAGGTTGCACCTAGTGGGTAGTGAGGGATACCGTGTGTACAGTAAGTGGCAATAGGCCAGGATTTATTTTCATGTTTTGTTTGTTTTGCTCAACTTTTCTTGTAGCTAGTTATGAATAAACTGCACGTGTGTTTCACCTGAAGCAATCCTTGTTTGTGGTGCCTAATTTCTGTGGTGTGAACCTATCCAGGGGGGTCACACACACCTGCTGCTGATCTAACACTCACAATACATAGAAATGCCACAGCTGAGTAATGCCTTGGGGTTAGTGCAAGGAGGTTAATTTGAGAAGTTGTAAAGGTTTTTATTAGGCCACCTATTTACAATTTTGCGTATCATAGCTTCTGTACAGTTCTCAATTATGAAATATTTTGAGGCTAGATGCATATTGTATTTATTAACTCAGCCATCGCATCTCTTAAACATATCATGTTCACGTGCACTAAACAAAATTAGTGGGGTTTTTTTTTTTGTTTTTTTTACTGCAAATCTAGCTTTTTATAAACATATTTGTGCAACTATTGTGAGGCATACAAAACCAGCACTACCATCATTTTATTGTAAAAGTCCTATGTTTTTAGAAAATGTATTGTTTGTGTATGAAGTATAAAAATAGATCTGGTACTGAAAGTATCATAGGTACGTCATTCTTATATAATGCTTCCTTGTGTATCCCAATAATTATAGGTTTGGGTACTATATAGATGCTGACTTTTCTCAGTTTGGAAATTCCGTATTCAGTTTTGTCCTGAAATAGTCACATAAAGTACAGAGAAGGAACTATCACTCAGACACAGCATCTTATTTACACTTTTATCTCATATCACAAAGGCAGCTTATGGATGATTGTCCCAGAATGGTGTAACTACATAGTTACCTGGAGACATAAAAACAACATTACAGGTGAGACCTACTATCTTATAATAAGCTTGTATCATTTTTAGTTTTCCTAATAATCAATGTTGGTTTACACTACTAAACTAAAGGCGTGCTAGTCAGAATGTATAAGATGTACAGAATATAAACTGAGCTGACCTATATTAATTTCCATTGATATAGACTATTTGTAATTTTTTTAAGACTTTATTGGATCGGAAGAATGGTGACTTTAGAAAGTAGATGTATTTACATATTTCTTGTATTTATGGCAGTGATTTTAGACCCCAGTTTTAGATTTGAAAAATATCACTGCCTTCAGAGATGCCATTTTTTTGTTTGTTCCAACACGAGGAATTGAGTGGATTTGTCAGTTACTTGTCAGGTCTAATGGAGCAATACAGAAGCCGTAATCATATATTATGATACTTTAAATTAAACCTGCCAGTAGCATAACTCCATTTTTGCTGAAAAAATATAATCCTCCTTTGGTCATTTACATTGGCTTTGGTCTAAAGCACCACAGCTTCTAGGGGCAATGTTTTCCTGACCAAGCTAGATTGCAACCTTTGGGGCAGTATTAGCGGGGTGCTGCTGATACTGCCCATACACTCAGGGTCTATCCTTCCCCTGTAAAGTACTCCAAACCCCAATGTCATACCCTAGTTCCATTGATTTGCTGCATTAAATTCCCACATTATGCTACTCCCAGTGCTACACACTCCGCTAGGGCATTAGAGATTGAATATATCTCATGCTTAGTACAGGCAAGATCTGAAAAAAATACAGGAACTGGAAGTGCTCAGTGTGAGACTTTTAAGAATGGTGGATTACATTTAAAAAGTGGCATAATAGTCAAGCTTTAGCCTCTCCTAATCTCCATCTACTCAAAACCTTTTAGGTCTCATGCACATGGGGCTTTTATGTGCATTCACGGTTTCCTGCAGCAAGAACCTACGGATTCTTGTGGCAGGTATCCTAGGTGTGCCCATTCAGGGCCCAGTCACACCATCAAGAGTGCGTTTGCCCTCGAACGCACTGGAATGCAACCCAGCCGGTTCACATTGTTTTGGGCTGGGAGGGGGCATGGCGGTGCATTTAAGTCAATGGCACCACAGCCATGGCCAGATTGCTGGGACTTGAACGCGTGGCACATTAGTGCCTGTGTTCCGGTCCAGTGCCATCTGCAAAAAAATAGTGCATGAAGCGTTTGCAGATCACACTGTGAGCGGCACGTGGGTGGTGGCGTGGCTCTGGTGCCACTGACTTCAATGCACCGCCACGCCCCCTCCTGGCCCAAAACCAAGTAAGCCGGCTAAGTTGCGTTCTGTTGCTTTCCAAAGGTCGAACACACTGGAACACACTCTTGATGGTGTAACTTGGCCCTTATATGTGGCTGGTTTGCCCATTAAGTTATTGACAGGGTAACGGCAACCGCATCTGTCCCAGGATGCAGAGAGCTTAATTCATGAATTGTACAAATCACTGCTATTTGTCTTGTATGCAGTCATTTATCCAAAACATTTTTTTTTCTTTTATCTAATTCTTTAAAAGTTTGTTGCATGTCTCCCAACTTCCTAAGATGAGAATGAGGGACACCCTTTAGTACAAAGTGTGTAGGCAAAGGACACACTTCTTTCCACACCCCAGTTACATGGTTCATGAAGAATTAATAAACAAAAAATGATTGGCTAAAGCCATATGTGCTTTATTCGTTATGTTTTCTTTATACTGGCTTTAATAATAATGTTATAATAAAAGGTTTGTGTAAGATTTAGTGTAGTGTAACACTTTGACTGCTAAGTATGGCATTTATTATGGCGGTCTATAAATCTGTGCAAAAAAAGAAAACTGAGGAGGAAAGGACAGGGAATTGGTTCCAAAAAGAGACAATTGGGGAGGATGTATAATGTAATAAATGCTGCCCTCACCCACCTAATATATACAGCATACAGTGAGGGCAGTGGCGGACCTAAGGAACAAAGGGCCCTGGTGCAAGATTTTTTTTTTGGGGCTCCCACCCAAAAAAAACCCCACAAACACAGCGCTCGGCCGGCTGTCACTTTCTCTCCTCCCTGCTGGGACACAGAGCAGCGCCCAGTGGGGAGGAAAGAAAGCACGGTTATGCTGCTGTATCAGCAGAAAAATTGCACTTTTGGCATTATGCCAAAAGTGCCATTTCCGGCCGATATCTTTTGGCGGCCGATATATCGGCGCAACCCTAATATTTACAGCAATGCAGAATGGCACAGGCTATAGAGGACTACACATCCCAACAATACTTTATATAACAATAGCATTTCTGTATAAAGTACTGCTGAGATTTGTAGTCCTCTATAGAGGGTGCCATTGTGCATTGCTGCAACAGTACTTTATACAACATTAGGCTACAAATAATTATTTCCCATAACGTCTTCCAGGACAGCATCACGAGATGGAATCTCCTCCCCCACACACAGGAAACACGTCACTTAATTTGCTTAAAAGACCCTCCTCTCCTCCACTCCCTCAGTCTTTTGTGTTTCCTCAGTCAAGCTGGGGAGCGCGTCACAGAACGCTGAGAGGGGCTTCCATGTGGTGATGCTGCCCGGGAAGTCTTCTTTTGTTATGGTCTGCCTGTGTAGGGCAGAGGGTGTAGGTTTACCTACCTTATGTGAGCCCCAGGGATTCTCCTAGCGCTGCAGGAGATGAGGCTGGCTTCCTTTCCCCCTTCAGTGCCCAGTGCGGGCCGGGACCGGGAGGACGAAACCTTAATACAGCGTGGATCTCAGTAGTGACTGAGAGAAAACGCTGGCAGGCTTCTTTTTAACAGGCTCTGCGGACATGGATCCTGGTTTACCCCTGCAGCTTGCAGTGACTGCGGATACCGGTCTTCCAAGCACCAGCACGGCTCAGTTATGGAAGATATGTACTATCTTACCTCCCTGTTACCTCTGATGTTTCTTTTCCTCCACCTGGGGTCCCTTGGTGTTGGATGCTTTGGTGTTGAGGGGCACTCTAACCCTGTTTTTTGAGTGAAGGACAGTGGGTAACATGGCTCCTTGGTTTCTTTCAGGCTAAAGAAAAAACAAAGGTGGCCCCAAAGAAAAAATGTGCAGTTTGTGCGGTGAAGTTGAGCTCCGGTTATGCATTGAGGGTCTTCTTAGGGAAGAGTCTGCTGCAGCCAGTAGCAACCTGTTGGTTTCTGTTAGGGAGGAGTTATCTGCAAGGCCCTTGAAAGGCTTAGACCAGTGGTGGTTCGTTCGGTTCCCCAATGGAATTTGTCTACGGTGTTGCAGGTTCTCATAGCCGCTCCTTTTGAGCCCCTGGATAAGGTCTCACTTAGAAACCTTACCTTAAAAACTGTGTTTTTGGTAGCTATTACTTCTGCTCGTAGGGTGAGTGAGCTCCAGGCCCTATCCATTAAGGAACCGTTCCTGTCTATTTTTGAGGATCGGGTTGTCCTTCGAACAGACCCGGCTTTTCTGCCAAAGGTCGCTTCGAGGTGCAACAGGGTGCAGGAGATCATTCTACCTACTTTCTGTCCCAAACCAGTAGGGAGCAGGGAATCAGGTTTTCACTGTTTAGATGTGAGGCGGTGTTTGCTCCAGTACTTGAAGATTTCCAAGGACTTCCGGAGATCTGAATCACTATTTGTGCTGTTCTCTGGTGGGTCCAAGGGGAAGCAAGCTTCTAGATCCTCCTTAGCTAGGTGGTTGAGGCAGGCCATTATGGAAGCTTATGGAGTATTAAATGTTCCTCCCCCGTCTTTGGTGACGGCACATTCAACTAGAGCTTTGGCAACGTCCTGGGCCGAACGAGCTGGTGCTACGCCGGAACAGATTTGTAAGGCGGCAACATGGTCAAGTTTCTCCACCTTTGCAAAGCATTATCGCCTAGATCTCAATACCGCAGGGGATCAGGCATTTGGCAGGAAGGTACTACAAGCTGTGGTCCCGCCCTAATTGGTAAGTTCTTGGTTATCCTCTCGTGATGCTGTCCTGGAAGACGTTATGGGAAATTCAGAGTTAGGACTTACCGGTAACTCTATTTCCATTAGTCTTCCAGGACAGCAACTGCCCGCCCATTGATGCTTGTAGTATTAATGTGATGTGGTGGTATTGCCTGTATGTGCCTTGTCTTTTTCCAGCTTGCCTTCGGTTCTCGTGATGACTGAGGGAGTGGAGGAGAGGAGGGTCTTTTAAGCAAATTAAGTGACGTGTTTCCTGTGTGTGGGGGAGGAGATTCCATCTCGTGATGCTGTCCTGGAAGACTAATGGAAATAGAGTTACCGGTAAGTCCTAACTCTGAATTTTAATGAATTCTTTACCCTTACCTCTTCTGGCTGGTCTTCTGTCCTCACCTGTTTCCTGGCCTGTCTTCACCTGTTGCCTATGTGTTTTCTGTTTGCTGGGTCCTCACCGCCGTCCGAGGCCCCATGATGTGCCTGCAGGGCTGTCTTCAGTGCCTCCTTGTTCTGCGGCTCCCTCCTCACAGCAGCCGGCGGGCCCCATACTAACAGTGGCATTCGGCTTGAGCCTCCGTGGTACCGTGCAGAATAATAAAACAGTTAAAGTTTTTAAAAAATGGAAAATGATTGGGCGGAGCTAGCAGTTACAACTAGCTCCGCCCAACTGTTTTCCATTGGCCAGGACCAGCTGTCATTACAATGAGAGCTCGCTGGAGCCGGCGGTGATATCAAAGCCGGCTCTGCTAAGCTCTCATTTTAAAGACCAGTGACATGCGGTACATCTCGGGGTGAGGCATTCCCCAGCCCCGCCCCGTAGGCCGAAGCCCCACCCCCAAGCTAGTGTAAATGAGGAGGGGAGGAGCCTCCCTGTCCCTCACTTGCTCCTCACCGCTGAGGCTCCGTGACAGGTTACACATCTGAAAGGGGATCTGAATGGAGAAAAAGATATGAAGCTGACAGCTTTTTCCTCCATAATTCTAGGTGAGGCTCTGCCTCCCCTGACAGCACGTCCCTGGTAATGACAGTTCAGCATCCCCTGGTTACCTAGTAACCAGGGGATGCTAAACTGTCATTACACACTGAGAAGTCGGCGGAGCCCCCGTGATATCAGATCACAGCATTAGCTCCCTGTTATCTGCTGATTCCCCTACTATGTTTTTTTTTTTCTATTACCTTGACAGCTGCTGCAAGCTTCCTTTAGAGTAACGTGTCTTTACACCCAGTTGGACTTCCTGTTTATCTCTTGTCTCTGTAATCCCTGCGGTTGCCCACCATCTACCTTGTTTCCTGTGAGTCTGGATTCCCTCTTCCTCACAGTGAGATCCTGTACGTCCTGCATTGGATTGATCATCAGCTTCTTCAAAAGCCTTTTGTTCCTGGAGAAGAAGGGCGTTGTCTACATTGCCACAACCTTTATACTGCTCCACCTGGAGGAAGGATTGGCAGCTTAGATGAGCAACTACTCTGGTACCCAGACAACTCAACACAGACAACAGCACTTTAACGGACGGAGTGTTATCAAGAGTAAACAATTGGGGATGCGGACCCTCTGACTTGGGATCTTCTGCTTTAATATCTCAACCCGTGTGGTGAGTACACACCCGAAAGGGGATAGTTTGAAAGCACCGTGGTGTGGGAAGAATTCACCAACTGATGCACCGATTGGAGATATCTGCTTGAAATGTTCATTGGATCCAAATTTCAATCATATCACGGCTTCTAATTTGGGACTTTCTTATAGTTTTATATTTTGTCATCAGCTGTTCACTGAAATGTTTTGATACTAATTTATCACTGTTGCACTTTATTAGGGTAAAACACATGAGTGAGAATATTATATATTGTAATTTTTGATACTATATATGGTTTTACACTGGATATTTAACACTGTGGACACACTGTATTTATAAGGATTTAAATTGTTATACACTGTATATTATAGATTTGTCTTATTATCTAATTTATATATATTTATATATTTAATTATATATATTTATATATTTACATTTTTATATATATTATGCACTTTAATTTTTAGCGCTGCACAATTTATACACTTTATCTATTTGGACCCCAGGGTTGAAAGCGCAGCTGCTTTGGTATCAGGATATTAAATCAGGGCTATCCATAAAGCGCGGATCCACATCTTTTAATAACAACAAATAGCATAAGAATGATCAGCTAGGCTGCTATTGGCCATTTCAAATTGGAAAAGCCAATAGTAGGCTGCCTATTGCACCCGCCTACTGATGCTGTCAATCAGCAGAGGTGGACCTGAAGTTCTCCATCAGGTCCACCTCTGCTGATTGACAGCAGCACTAGGCGGGGTGCAATAGCCAGACTACTATTGGCTATTTCAATTTGAAATGGCCAATAGCAGCCTAGCTATTCATTCTTATGCTATTTGTATTTCTTTACTTTGACGGCACCCTGCAGCAGCTGTCATAGTAGAAAAAAAAACCATAGCATGTTATCTGATGCTTTTTTTTTTTTTCTTTGTATTCAGACAGCAGCTGCAAAAAAATAAACAGGAAATTGCCCGATATCAGTGGGGTAGACAGGCTAGGATTGGTCAGGGCATTTTTGAATTTTAAATGGGGGTCCCTCCTCCCATTTATAATGTTTGGGAGGAGGACCCCATGCTGTGTTTTATTTGTTTACATATTGTGGAGATAACAGTCTGCTTCGGCAGACTGTCCTCCCTGCTTAGGCTGTGTGTTAAACTCAGTCGAACCGAAGCATATGCGTTCGGCTCGGCAGAGCCCTTTGGCTGCTTTCAGCTGCTGTACGGGCTATTGTGAATAGCCCGTACAGTGGCCTTTCGGTTCCACTGAACCAAAGGGCTCCCGCAGTTGAAGCGAGCCAAAGGATTAGTTGATGGTTCGGCTTAATCCTTCGGCTCCTTAGTGACTAACCCTCAGAAACTGGAGTAGTTTCCCATGGCAACTGATCAGATTCTCTCTTTAGTTTGTTCAGTTAGGCTTTGAAAATTAAAGAGAAGCTGATTGGTTGCCATGGTCAACTGCTCCAGATTCTCTTTGCTCATTTTTTATAAATTCACCCCTCTATGTTTGCAATTCATAAAGAACATATTATTGATTAATGTGGAACTCCAGTCCAAATCACTTGCGCCTCTCTGGGCACAGTTGATTGTTTTCAAGCAAGAGGCAGAGAGCCCAACTCTGAGGGCTCATTCTCTCTACTGTGCTGTGGTAACGTGTTGCTGCATGGTGTACTGACAGAAATGCTGCATGCACCTTTTGTGATACGTTTAGGTGCATTAGGCAGCCCATGCAAATGAATAAACTGCCTCATTACGAAGCACATTAAAACATAGCATGATGTGCAATAATGCATTAGTGTGAACAGGATTACATGGAACAAAGAAAAAAAAAAATAAGCCACTGCCCATTGTAATTAGGTTTTAACTTGATTTACAACCTGCACTGATTCTGCATTCTGCACTGACAAAAAAAAAAATCTGATCTGGTTATTATGACCAGCAGATCCACTTTATATTTGTTCCAGTCCCAGAACTTTTCATTTTTTATTGCCGCATTATATAATCTGAACTTCTAAATTAAATGGAAATGCATAAGATTCAAACAAATGCATATTTTTCCCTCCTATAATTGTATCTATCTCAGCTGCTGACTTCTGCTTTACTAATAATTATTTGTGGTAATCTATTTAACACAGGTGGAAGAAGATACATTTCAATAACACATTTGGAATATATACTAATACTAAAGAAAAGATGAATATTACAAGCATGAATGACACCCTGGCTAAACCCTCTAGTGGCTATAACAAATATTCCTACATACATTTTACCATAGCGGCTGCTGTAGCGCTATGTCTTTGTGTTGTTGGCCTAGTTGGAAATGTTATTGTGTTTTGGTACCTACGCTTCAAGATCCAGAGAAACAAATACACAGTTTATATTATGAATCTGTCTGCAGCTGATGCCTTGTTTATTATATTTACTATGGTGATCTTGATGGTCCAGATAAATAGACTCGTTGGTACACATCCTAACTTTATAGGGAAGGAGAAATTATATTTATTCATCGAAATAGTTTATGATACCATGCAGTATTCTGGAATGTTTATCCTTACAGCTGTCAGCATGGAAAGATGTAGCTTTGCCCTTTTCCCCTTTTGGTATCAAAGTCATCGGCCTAGGAACTTGTCCACTATTATGTGCACTGCTCTTTGGATTCTCTGGTGTTCGGAAAGTCTCCTTGAGAACCTTGTGTGTACAACAGAAGCTTTCATGGATCAAACCGTACAGTGTTCAGTAGTTCAAATAATAGTTTTTGTTTTAGCCAATGGAATCTGCCTACCAATTATGGGCATTTCCAGTTTCACCTTGCTCTTCAAAGTAAAGAGGACATTTAAACAGCGATACACACCTAAACTGTATATCGTCATTGCAGTTTTTGTATTCATCCTATCAGTTCTTCCATTTAATATGTTGTGGTTTTTAATGTTCTTCAGATTAATACCAACTGATTGGAGTACTGCAAGCATATACTTTGTGGCAGTTTTTTACACAGTTGTTAATCGCATCGTCAACCCCTACATTTACTTTTTTGCTGGGAGGAAATCTAAACAAAAGAGCCATCGCTCGATCATAGAAGCCCTCCAAAGAGCCTTTAGGGAGGAAGCTGATGAGAATGAGTCACAAAACAACTAATACATAGAGCCATATTAAAGCTGGGTACACACAAAGCAGATTTCTACTGACTGAGCCCTATTCCTTCAACAGCGGTCAATCATTAGATCAACTCTAGCCTGAAGGAACATGCTGGAAATTGCTCAGCCAAATGATACTTGCAGCCAACCGTTCGGATATTCTGACAGTGGCGCCAGCCACTGTCAGAAAAAAAGGGCACAGCAGGAGATTCACCCATCCGTGCTGTTCAGCATGGATTGAGGAATCTTTTATATTTTTTATTTTTGCCCACAGGTTGAACAAAAAAAACATATAACAATGTATACCCTAAATAAGTAAATTAATAAGGTGTGGAGCTTATTTTGTGATTCACATACTAAATACAAACCATAAAAAGTGCCATCTGCAATAATTAATAAAGTGCATTAACCACGAATGTTTTCACATCCTAATTTACATTGCATTTTCTATATAAAGTGCATCACAGCCATATTTCATAAAAAAAAGTGCAAAATTCTCAACCATGTCCCAGTGTGTATTACTTCATCAACCCACAAACAAGTGGTAATCTCAACAAGTGTCCAGTTATATCATGTGCAGCCTGTGTGAAAAAAGCCTTGTTATGCTTTACCCCTGCTTCAAAAATATACCTCGATGCTTCCTTGCTCCACCTGTAAATGGGGTGCTCCTCCACCCATGTTGGACCTACTCTACCTGAGTATAATATAGCACTATCCCATGCAATTCAGCTAAAAACAAAAATACAACGTATATACACCAGAGGGCAACCCATTACTGCAATTCAAATTCTTTATTAAAAAAACATCTAAAAACTCACATTTAAAAGTGCACACAATGTCTCATTTTTAAATTACAAGTTGCTGCTTCCTGCCGGGGACACTAAAGCTGGCCATATACTATGCAAAGTTCGCACCATGGGCGTTGCTGTCGTCACCCTTCCAGCCAACATTCCTCGATCAGAAAGTCGAAAATAGAACAGTGTATGGCCACCCTACGTGTTACGTCCTTAGAGTTTGTCAGGGATGGGGGGTGGTGCACCATACTTCCTCTATATACAGGTCTTATTTATCATTACTATGGTCACCACTCTCCTCCCCTCTCTTCCTGATAGGCTTCTTCAAAAGCTTCTTCTTCCTTTTATGACCATATATTTCCCAATTCAATCATTACCAATGTTCTCTCATATTATTATATGCGTTACTCTAACCTTACTACTTCACCTTGAGTTGTCTTCTAGATTGTCTTTCAAACGCAAAGCCCACCAACAATTACCTAGTTTAACAAGAAGATATGATTCAGAATGTGAATCTTAAATCAGGAACTTTTATCAAGTGAGAGTTAGGGGTCTATTCACAAAGCTGCCGAAGGATCTGGCCGTAGCTTCGGCCGATCCTTCGGCTAGCTTCGGCACCAGGACCCCTTCGGTTCAGGAGAACCGAGGGGGTGCTGTACGGGCTATTCACAATAGCCCGTACAGCTCCCGATCACGGCCGAGCGGCTCAGTCGAGCGCTGAGCCGTGCTGAAAGCCGAAGCTGGCCGAGCGGCCGGCCATTGGCCGGCCGACAGCCTGCTTCTGACAGCTGGGCGGAGCCAGCCGTGATCTTACGGCTGGCTCCGGCCACTTGCAGAGAGATCAGCGTCCCTGGTTACCTGCTAACCAGGGACACTGATCTCCAAACAGCTAACTCTCCCTGGCGCCCCGGGAGTCTCCTGCTCCCGGCCGCCAAGGAGAGAAACAGTGCTGTGTCTTTTTTTCTTTATTCTGACACGATCGATGTCAGAATAGAAAAAAAAAAAAAGATTTTTCCCATTGAAAAGCATTGGGACATTACTATTGGCTATTTCAATTTGCAATTTTCAATCTGCAGTTCCCCATCAGGTCCACCAGCAGAGGGCGGGAACAATGCTAGTTTACTATTGGCTATTGCAAATTGAAATAGCCAATAGTTAACTCCCAATGCTTTTCAATGGGAATTTGTCTTTTTAAAAAACAAAAATTTCTCTATTCTGACATCGCTCGTGTCAGAATAATGAAAAAAAAAGACGGCAGCTTAGTGAATATACCCCTTAGTCTACATAGGCATTTGGTGTCAGTGTACTATCACACTAAGGTCAGCTCTGTGTACATCCTTCCATAGGGTCACACTCAAGAAATGTAATCACATCTAACAAAATTCTTGACAAACTGTGAGAAGCATACCACAAATGTACTCTGGTCTGCAACTCCAATTCTAAAATAGTTGGGATGCTGTGTAAAATCTACATAAAAACAGAATGCAATGATTTGCAAATCGCATAAACCCATGGTTTATTCACAATAGAAAATAGAAAACACATCAAATTTAAACTAAGAAAATGTACCATTTAAAAAAATAAGGTAAGTTTGAAATTGATGGAAGCAACATATATCCAAAAAGGTGGGACAGTGCAACAAAAACCTAGTAAAGTAAGTGATACTAACAAGGAAGAGCTGGGAGAACATTTTGCAACTAATTAGGTTCATTGGCAACAGGTCAGTAACATGATTGGGCATAAAAAGAGCATCTTAGAGAGTCAGAGTGTCTCAGAAGTAAAGATGGGCAGAGGTTTACCAATCTATGAAGAGCTGCATCTAAAAATTGTTGCACAATTTCAGAATAATGTTCCTCAATGTAAAATTGCAAAGACTTTAATTATATCACTATCATTGTATTATCAATAGATTCCGAGAATCTGGAGAAATCTCTGTGCACAAGGACAAGGCTGAAACAAATATTGGATGCCCATGATCTTCGGGTCATCAGACGGCACTGCATTGAAAACAGTCATGATTCTGTGATGGCGTGAGGAGGGTTGCGCCGATGACGTAGTTCCGGTGCGCCGCCCGTACACGAGACTCGCTGCCACGCTATGGGAAAAGCCTGGCTGAAACTGCCCTATGCTCTCCCCTGCTAATTGGTAACCCCTATCCCCTGTCACTCAGCAACAACATTCTAGACCTTTTTAATGTTTCCTGTTTAAAAAAAAAAAAAAACACCAGCAGTGATAGAGGAACAACAAATCCCAGCAATAATACATTATACAGCCTGTATAATGTATTATTGCTGGGATTTGTTGTTCTTCTATAGCTGGTGGTATTCTGCATTGTGCCGCTGTATAATGGATTTGTAGTTCCTCTATAACTGGTCAATGGTATTGTGCATTGCGCTGTATAATCATTATACAGCAATGCAGAATACCACCAGCTATCGAGGACTACAAATCTACATTAATCTGATTTTTTTTTAAAAGGTTCCAGTGATGGACTACTAGTTTGTATTGAAATTGTAGTCTATCACGGGAGCAAGCTTGGAGCGGTGGAAGTGAAAAAAAGTGTGGTGTGCAATAAAGTACATTATACAGCGTCGCAATGCAGAATACCAGCAGCTATATAGGAATGCAGCAATAGTACATTATACTATAATGTACTATTGCTGGGATTTGTAGTCCTCTGTAGCTGGCGTCATTCTGCATTGCGCTGTATAAAATGTATTATTGCTGGGATCTGATGCATTCCTCTATAGCCGGTGTTATTTCAGAGGACGGGTATAATGGTGGAATGGGGTGCAGAGGATGGGTATGATGATGGAATGCAGAGCAGGGATGGAGAGGACGGGTATGATGGTGGAATTGGGTGCAGAGGACGGGTATGATGTTGAAATGGAGTGCAGAGATGGAGAGGATGGCTATGATGGTGGAATGGAGTGCAGGGAGGGAGAGGATGGGTATGATGGTGGAATGAGGTGCAGAGGATGGGTATGATGGTAGGATGGGGTGCAGAGGATGGGTATGATGGTGGAATGGGGTGCAGAGGATGGGTATGATGGTGGGATGGGGTGCAGAGGATGGGTATGATGGTGGGATGGGGTGCAGAGGATGGGTATGATGGTGGAATGGGGTGCAGAGGATGGGTATGATGGTGGAATGGGGTGCAGAGGATGGGTATGATGGTGGAATGGGGTGCAGAGGATGGGTATGATGGTGGAATGGGGTGCAGAGGATGGGTATGATGGTGGAATGGGGTGCAGGGGATGGGTATGATGGTGGAATGGGGTGCAGAGGATGGGTATGATGGTGGAATGGGGTGCAGAGGATGGGTATGATGGTGGAATGGGGTGCAGAGGATGGGTATGATGGTGGAATGGGGTGCAGAGGATGGGTATGATGGTGGAATGGGGTGCAGAGGATGGGTATGATGGTGGAATGGGGTGCAGAGGATGGGTATGATGGTGGAATGGGGTGCAGAGGATGGGTATGATGGTGGAATGGGGTGCAGAGGATGGGTATGATGGTGGAATGGGGTGCAGAGGATGGGTATGATGGTGGAATGGGGTGCAGAGGATGGGTATGATGGTGGAATGGAGTGCAGGGATGGAGAGCATGGGTATGATGGTGGAATGGACTGGATGGGTATGATGGTGGAATGGAGTGCAGAGATGGAGTGGATGGGTATGATGGTGGAATGATGTGCAGAGGACGGGTATGATGGTGTGATGGGATGCAGAGGATGGGTATGATGGTGGAATGGATGTTGGAATGGAGTGCAGGGAAGGAGAGGATGGGTATGATGGTGGGATGGGGTGCAGAGGATGGGTATGATGGTGGGATGGGGTGCAGAGGATGGGTATCATGGTGGGATGGAGTGGATGGATATGATGGTGGAATGGAGTGCAGAGATGGAGAGGATGGGTATGATGTTGGAATGGGGTGCAGAGGATAGGTATGATGGTGGGATGGGGTGCAGAGGATGGGTATGATGGTGGGATGGGGTGCAGTGGATGGGTATGATGGTGGAATGGGTGCAGAGGATGGGTATGATGGTGGACTGGAGTGCAGGGATGGAGAGGAGGGGTATGATGGTGGAATGGAGTGCAGGGATGGAGAGGATGGGTATAATGGTGGAATGAGGTGCAGAGGATGGGTATGATGGTGGAATGGGGTGCAGAGGACGGGTGGGATGAGGTGCAGAGGACGGTATGATGGTGGAATGGAGTGCAGAGATGGAGAGGATGGGTATGATGGTGGAATGGGGTGCAGAGGAAGGGTATGATGGTGGGAAGGGGTGCAGAGGATGGGTATGATGGTGGAATGGGGTGCAGAGGATGGGTATGATGGTGGGATGGGGTGCAGAGGATATGTATGATGGTGGAATGGGGTGCAGAGGATGGGTATGATGGTGGAATGGAGTGCAGGGATGGAGAGCATGGGTATGATGGTGGAATGGACTGGATGGGTATGATGGTGGAATGGAGTGCAGAGATGGAGTGGATGGGTATGATGGTGGAATGATGTGCAGAGGACGGGTATGATGGTGTGATGGGATGCAGAGGATGGGTATGATGGTGGAATGGATGTTGGAATGGAGTGCAGGGAAGGAGAGGATGGGTATGATGGTGGGATGGGGTGCAGAGGATGGGTATGATGGTGGGATGGGGTGCAGAGGATGGGTATCATGGTGGGATGGAGTGGATGGATATGATGGTGGAATGGAGTGCAGAGATGGAGAGGATGGGTATGATGTTGGAATGGGGTGCAGAGGATAGGTATGATGGTGGGATGGGGTGCAGAGGATGGGTATGATGGTGGGATGGGGTGCAGTGGATGGGTATGATGGTGGAATGGGTGCAGAGGATGGGTATGATGGGGGACTGGAGGGCAGGGATGGAGAGGAGGGGTATGATGGTGGAATGGAGTGCAGGGATGGAGAGGATGGGTATAATGGTGGAATGAGGTGCAGAGGATGGGTATGATGGTGGAATGGGGTGCAGATGATGGGAATGATGGTGGGATGGGGTGCAGAGGATGGTTATGATGGTGTTATGGGGTACAGAGGATGGGTATGATGGTGGAATGGAGTGCAAGGATGGAGAGTATGGGTATGATGGTGGAATGGAGTGGATGGATATGATGGTGGAATGGAGTGCATGGATGGAGAGGATGCAGAGGATGGGTATGATGGTGGAATGGGGTGCAGAGGATGGGTATGATGGTGGGATGGGGTGAAAGGGTGGAGTGGATGGATATGATGGTGGAATGGAGTGCAGTGATGGAGAGGATGCAGAGGATGGGTATGATGGTGGAATGGGGTGCAGAGGATGGGAATAATGGTGGGTTGGGGTGCAGAGGATGGGTATGATGGTGGAATGGAGTGCAGGGATGGAGAGGATGGGTATGATGGTGGAATGGGGTGCAGAGGATGGGAATAATGGTGGGTTGGGGTGCAGAGGATGGGTATGATGGTGGAATGGAGTGCAGGGATGGAGAGGATGGGTATGATGGTGGAATGGGGTGCAGAGGATGGGAATAATGGTGGGTTGGGGTGCAGAGGATGGGTATGATGGTGGAATGGAGTGCAGGGATGGAGAGGATGGGTATGATGGTGGAATGGGGTGCAGAGGATGGGAATAATGGTGGGTTGGGGTGCAGAGGATGGGTATGATGGTGGAATGGAGTGCAGGGATGGAGAGGATGGGTATGATGGTGGAATGGGGTGCAGAGGATGGGAATAATGGTGGGTTGGGGTGCAGAGGATGGGTATGATGGTGGAATGGAGTGCAGGGATGGAGAGGATGGGTATGATGGTGGAATGGGGTGCAGAGGATGGGAATAATGGTGGGTTGGGGTGCAGAGGATGGGTATGATGGTGGAATGGAGTGCAGGGATGGAGAGGATGGGTATGATGGTGGAATGGGGTGCAGAGGATGGGAATAATGGTGGGTTGGGGTGCAGAGGATGGGTATGATGGTGGAATGGAGTGCAGGGATGGAGAGGATGGGTATGATGGTGGAATGGGGTGCAGAGGATGGGAATAATGGTGGGTTGGGGTGCAGAGGATGGGTATGATGGTGGAATGGAGTGCAGGGATGGAGAGGATGGGTATGATGGTGGAATGGGGTGCAGAGGATGGGAATAATGGTGGGTTGGGGTGCAGAGGATGGGTATGATGGTGGAATGGAGTGCAGGGATGGAGAGGATGGGTATGATGGTGGAATGGGGTGCAGAGGATGGGAATAATGGTGGGTTGGGGTGCAGAGGATGGGTATGATGGTGGAATGGAGTGCAGGGATGGAGAGGATGGGTATGATGGTGGAATGGGGTGCAGAGGATGGGTATGATGGTAGGATGGGGTGCAGAGGATGGGTATGATGGTGGAATGGGGTGAAGAGGATGGGAATAATGGTGGGTTGGGGTGCAGAGGATGGGTATGATGGTGGAATGGAGTGCAGGGATGGAGAGGACGGGTATGATGGTGGAATGGAGTGCAGGGATGGAGAGGATGGGTATGATGGTGGAATGGAGTGCAGGGGTGGAGAGGATGGGTATGATGGTGGAATGGAGTGGATGGGTATGATGGTGGAATGAAGTGCAGAGATGGAGAGGATGGGTATGATGGTGGAATGGGGTGCAGAGGATGGGTGGGATGAGGTGCAGAGGATGTGTATGATGGTGGAATGGGGTGCAGGGATGGAGAGGATGGGTATGATGGTGGAATGGATGTTGGAATGGAGTGCAGTGACGGAGAGGATGGGTATGATGGTGGGATGGGGTGCAGAGGATGGGTATGATGGTGGAATGGGGTGCAGAGGATGGGTATGATGGTAGGATGGGGTGCAGAGGATGGGTATGATGGTGGAATGGGGTGCAGAGGATGGGTATGATGGTGGAATGGGGTGCAGAGGATGGGTATGATGGTGTGATGGGGTGAAAATGATGGGTATGATGGTGAGATGGGGTGCAGAGGATGGGTATGATGGTGGAATGGAGTGCAGGGATGGAAAGGATGGGTATGATGGTGGAATGGAGTGCAGGGATGGAGAGGACGGGTATGATGGTGGAATGGGGTGCAGAGGATGGGTATGATGGTGGAATGGAGTGCAGGGATGGAGAGGACGGGTATGATGGTGGAATGGAGTGCAGGGATGGAGAGGACGGGTATGATGGTGGAATGGAGTGCAGGGATGGAGAGGATGGGTATGATGGTGGGATGGGGTGCAGAGGATGGGTATGATGGTGGAATGGGGTGCAGAGGATGGGTATGATGGTGGAATGGGGTGCAGAGGATGGGTATGATGGTGGGATGGGGTGCAGAGGATGGGTATGATGGTGGGATGGGGTGCAGAGGATGGGTATGATGGTGGAATGGGGTGCAGAGGATGGGTATGATGGTGGGATGGGGTGCAGAGGATGGGTATGATGGTGGAATGGGGTGCAGAGGATGGGTATGATGGTGGAATGGGGTGCAGAGGATGGGTATGATGGTGGAATGGGGTGCAGAGGATGGGTATGATGGTGGAATGGGGTGCAGAGGATGGGTATGATGGTGGGATGGGGTGCAGAGGATGGGTATGATGGTGGAATGGGGTGCAGAGGATGGGTATGATGGTGGAATGGGGTGCAGAGGATGGGTATGATGGTGGAATGGGGTGCAGAGGATGGGTATGATGGTGGGATGGGGTGCAGAGGATGGGTATGATGATGGGATGGGGTGCAGAGGATGGGTATGATGGTGGAATGGGGTGCAGAGGATGGGGATGATGGTGGAATGGGGGGCAGTGGATG